>NW_009259588.1:4835097-4860511 GCF_000687185.1 Egretta garzetta
TAAGGGTGCAAATCCCCCAGGAAGTAATCTCACAAGTACATTTTCCTGGCACTTCATACTTAGCCAAGAAGTGCTTCCCGGCAGTGTCTTTTTCCCTTTCCCAGTATTTCCATCCTACTGTATCTAGTTCCAGCCGCAAGCATGGAGCATGGGAAGAACTGAGCAAAACCAGAAACCGTCTTATTTTGAAACTGAATTCTCCTTTTCAGATCTCAAAGACTGGGTCTAGCTATATCTGGGGAACATTCCTGATGCTCCTTGTAATTATTTAGTCCGGTCAGTTCACTTTTAATGCTCAAGTCTATATCCTTTAAGTCTTTATCACAGAAAATATGCTCATAGTTTTCTTGGCATCCAGGTATTACAGTGATTTCCCCATAAACGGTAGATTGCACCAAAAGGCAAATAGCTTCTTTTTTAAAAAAACTAATAAAACTGAAAGAGGTTCATAAAGTATAAATGGGATATAGGCACAGAAGCACTTTTTTTCCATTTCAAATACAGATGATCAGATTCCAAACCACTGAATATGATATAAACATAGCCTTTTAGAGATTAAAATTAATGGAAGTACCACTGTTGACTTCATTTGGCTTTGGATCACCCAAATGGATCACTATACATACATATCCAAAGCAAAGGAGATTTTGACATATGCACAAAGGCTTGTCACAAGAACCAGAAGTCTGGAGTCTGGAAAACAAATAAGCCACCTGTATAAAAATACTCAATGACTTTTCATGCTGTGAATATTTGCAGTGATGACTTTTCTTAAAAGTTTTTCAGATGATCTATGTGTTCCCTAGGTCTCATCCGCTTTTCTGTCATGACATTAATTTTATTCAAATGCAGCATACAGAAAAGAAACATTACCTTTTCCTGTGGCTTGATTATGCCATCATATAACAGACCCCAACTCATGAAAATGTGAAACACAGAAGAAAGTCCAGACCACAAAAAGACATATGTGCAGGAATGATAAAAAAATCAATTGCTAAAATGACTTCCTTAGTATTAGGTTTTGAGCAGCAATGGGCAAATAGAAAAAAGGTCTCATTCTAATTCTTATCTGACGATAAGAATGCCTAAATGCTTTGGATTTGCAAAGCTGTGTTGGCACCTTGTGAATTCAAGTTTGCATGGAGTCAGGCAAGTCCATTCTCTGAACTTCTAGCATTAATATGTCCTCTCCCTCTGGTTAAGTGTAAGGGATGACAAAAAAAACCCCGCAACTCCACTTTGAGAAAACTTCAGTGGTGTTTCTGCATGTGAAGTTCTTGGAAAGGTGTTTCCTCAGTGCCTCCCCTGCTGCAGCCTGGTCTTCATCATGGTTTGCCTGGGGTTCCTGTAAATGCTGAGCACTCACTCGCCCGCTGCACTGTTCCAGATGCTGCAGATGCTCCTGGAGCTAAGCACAGACCCAAACAGCATAAGCACCACTGGAGCACATTGCAGGTTGCTTTATCTGTCTCCTTCTATTTATTTTTTTCCTTACACATTCCTTGGCTTTCCTATGACATAGTAATGGGATAGAAAATGTGCATATCAGACAAAAATCTCTGAGTAAAGCGAGGCATAATATTTTAGAAAGATGTTTTCCACTAAATTCATAGTCTTCTGCTGGGGTAAACGTTTTTGCTCTGCTGTGTTGATGATGATTAATAGAGGACTCGACACCAAAACAGACAAGATATAAGAATCTCACTCATTGTCCTTCTCTCAGCATATTTTTCTCTAAGCTTTTTCTGGATTAGAAAAGAAATTGTTTTTCAGGACTTAGGTATTTCCGGTTGTGGAATCAAAAATTATATGAATCAAATTATTGAGAAATATTGACAATAATCTGTGAAGATAGAGGAATTTTCATGCTATGACTAAAAGGCAAGAGTTTCTTGCCTAACAGGATAGTGTGAAGACAGAGCCGCTTCTTTTGAAGGATGGTGTGAAAATTCAGACAAGCTTCCATGCTGCTTCAAATCAGTGCAAAACAAACAAAGTGCTCAAGTACTCAAGATTTTCTAGGGAAAGGTATCAGAAAGAGCTGGAAAAAGAACCATCCTTCTGGAGTAGGGATAACTGGCTTTCTGCAGTGGTCTAAAGACAGAGATTGATTCACATCCCAAGGCAGTGCACCTGGACAAATGTAATTTCCTGGACATTAACAGTTAATAACGCCATGACTAGCATGGTAGCAGCAGATCACATCTGGCCATAGCGGAGTAGCTGTGAGACAGAAGTGACAGGCTTTCAGAGTAAAATGTTTCATTGGTATTGTATAAACTGGAGCTAAGAGGAGCTGTGAAACAAAAGGCCTTCACTGCTGGGAGACAAAGTTGATGGAAGTGTTAGCACCATTTGAACTGCACCCTCAAGACACCTGGCCTCCTCCCAGAATCCTTAGACCTCCAAAGAGTTTTGATGCCAATTTATTTCCTTTTATATTGTTTTGATCTCTACTCATTTTTGCACTGAACCCAGTTTTGAGACACTCTTCCTGTCTTAGCCCGTGCCTGGAATAATTCTCTGTAATTTGCACTCAAAAACGGGGAAACTAATTCCTTGCCTCTGGTAAGAGGCAGATGCTACAAAAAAGCTGTGTGACCCTGAGCACTCCGCCAAAGGCAATACCCACAGGGGTAACGACAAGAGGGAAAAATCTCAGAATCACTAAGGGAGAGGAGAACATGGGGACAAAGGTTACTTTAACCTTTTTCCCTGTTTAAACAGCTGAAGGGATGATGCTGAACATACTTAAGCCACAAGGGACCTGAATGCTCATGTGGTCTGACTTTCTATGTAACACAGGCTAAAGGGAAGCATCCGCCAGTTCCTGAATCTACCCCAGAAACCTGTTCTGAGGCAAGAGAAACCTATAGCCAGAGTGGCCAAACCTCTACCCAGACACAGAAAGGTCATTTACCAGAGACCTGCAAGCTAGAAAGAAGGAGAAAAGATGTTTTTCCCCCTCTTCAGGCCTCTCCTCTTTGTCCGCTTTCCGAGGTTCCTCGGGAGCTTATGCAGGAGTCAAAAGGCTTCTCCTAGGTCAGGTCTCTGTGGCATTAATGCAACATATTAGTTGGAAAACAGGAAAAAAAATGCACTCCATTTTCCTTTCCAAATTGTGAGTTTTGTGTCCTCAGCAAGACGTCCCTTCCTCTGCCACCTCCTGCTGCCCTCTCCCACTCGCCACGTCCCAAGCTCTGAAGCAAACATTTGTTTCTCTTGCCAGAAAACTCCTCGTCAATCAACCTCAGATCCCTTCCAGACTCCCTTCCCACCTCAGAGTTCCACAAAGGGGCATGCAGGGCTGTGCAAGCAACTCCCACTGCTCCCATCTGGTCGTCTCCATCCTGCCCTGCACTCACCCACTGGCCCCTCTTCAGAGCAGCTGAAGTCAGCTAGGGAGGTCCCGGCGCAGCGTTGAATTCGGTTTCATCTAACCCTCAAAATCAGTTTCTGCTTGAAGTGAATACCTGATTCAGTGGGAGACCTGCTGCACCTGTGTCTCCCAGAAGCTCTGGTTCCTTTTGCACAAGTTGCTTTATGCTCCATGGGTCTTGTTCCTCCCTCCTCAGAGAAGACAAACTGGCACCAGATCTCTGAGGATGTCTTGCCCAACACCCCTTAGGAAAGCTGTCACATCAGAGGCCACTTTACCTTTCAGTCCTGGCTTCCCTGCCTGCACATAGACACACAGAGAAAGGACAGGGACGAAACACTTAAGATTTCAAATCACTGACACAAGTGTTCTTAACACAAACACTCCTGTCAGCCACAAATATTCCCAGATGCCTTTGCTTTAAGTCAAATAATACATTTATTCTTAGAAATTTCTAGTGCCTTAATTCTGGAATACTGCAAGCGGCCACTCCCACAGTATGCAGGGTTTGGGACCTAGTCAATCCTTCCCACCAAGGACAACAAGGAAGCAACTAGGATACTTGTGCGGCACTTCTCTTACTCATTCTTCTTTTTTTTCTGTAAGAAAATAACAGGGACTGAGGTTGATTCAACAGGCAAGTACAACAACATATTTGTCATAGTTGCCATGTTATACTTCCTGCATGCATATTATTGCTCTACTCGCCACCCTTTCCTTTGGTAGGAAGGAGAAAATATCGTCCCACCGTGTTATTGGTTTCAGCAGCATAAGCTGAGCTTTCATTTCAAGAAGAAATGATCCATGAATCCATGTCATTTGTCTTTGGATTGGATGGGAGCATCTCTCTTCCCCCAGCAAGAGAAAAATGGTCACTATCCTCATTTTTCAACACTCCTATTATAGATTGTCTCCTTGCTGGCGAAAGAAAGGGATAGATCCTCTTCTGCAAAACAAAAAATTACCCAGTGTTGGAAGGAGTTAACCAGGCATAAAACCTTAATTGCTAGAGTTTCCTTTATCACTACTTCTTTCCTTTATCACTGCTTCTTCAGGCAGGTACCTCCTGAGAGTCCCCTCACAGCTGGCACCTGAACCTGAGACCTCTGGGTACAAAGGTATGAGCTCTACCTGTTGTATTAATGTGGGATTCCTATCTGCTGCCACTTAGAGTAGCCCCGACGAGCTCATCCAGGCCTCCCAGCTCTGGGTTAGAGGCTGTTGCAGCCCTGAACAGCAGGAGCCCGCGCTCGCCTATTTTATTGATCTCAGGATGCACTTAGGCAACACTGTTTTTCTTTTAACATTTATTTTACAATTGCTTTCACAACCCAGCACAAAAGGTGGAGGCTTGCTCTTGTGTTCCCTTAAAGGAGAGTGCATCTGGACGCGATGGAGCGGACGCAGCGCTGAGGGCAGAGGGCAAAGAGCCCCTCTGCATGCCCAGGATGGTGGGAAGCCTGGGGGGTTCTGCAGCACCAGTAAAGGTACTGGGAGGATGAGAGACCAGGGGCATCCCGTACACTTGGCAGTCACCTCAGATGCAGCTGAGAAAACTTGTCAGATTGGGAAGGCTCAATAACAAAAACATTTTTCTTTTTAAAGAATGATCCTATTAGTCACCTCAAGGCTGCCCTAGTGAAAAGCTCCTGGTCTTCTACTTTTATAGCTCATACAGACATCACACATATGTTTTGCCCCAGCATTTTTTTTTAAACAGCTTTAAAAAGAGAGCTGCTATAAATCGTTTTCAAGTTACAGAGTATTTTGTTCCCCAGACAATACTTCCATTTCCTATAATCACAGATAAATGAAGAAATATTCTGGTAATTATACTAGCAAAGAGCAGTTGCTCTCAGAGATGGATATTATAAAAAGATCCTGTGAAACTGCAGGTAAAGCAAAGAGAAGCTGTGCTCAGTTTGCTCTCCCCTCCCCAGCTCTGGCAAGGGTTGCAACTGCCCCATCTCCCTCAGGAAAGGCACTGCAGGCTGGGGACCAGCATCTCCCATTGCCCTCAGTGGAGCCAGAGCAGGGCTGGGCAGGAGAGCTGCCCGGGAGCCAACCAGCGGCGCCGGAGCCCCCCACACTGAGACGAGGGAGCGGGACCCTCTTCAATGGAGTCCCTTTGTGGGTCCTCCTTTGCATACCTGGGTTCCCACTGGCTTTCTCCCTCTCTATTTTAGCCAAGAAAAATGCGGTCTAGTACTGCCACCAAGTCAGCCATCACCAAGACTTCCCCTCAGCTTGTCAGCAACGAGCTCTTTTCTGTCTGCACTACTGGGGAATATGGACCCCTCCCGGCTCTGGGCCCTGATTTACCCCATTTTGTACCCACAACCAAGCGGCCAATTGCCGTTATGGCAGCACACAGCATCTTTACACACACCTTGCACAACTGAAGGTGGGAGAAGAAAGGAGATGCAAGCCCAGGCTCCAGCAAGCTCCACTTCCAACCACAGGAGCCATAAGACACAGGAGGCTGCTGGTCGTCTCTTGGAAAAGCCAAAGCATTTGTTAAAAATGCTCAAAAAAGCTGGTTTTGCAGATATGAAGGGAAGGATGGCAGAAGTATTTCTGTCAGTCTCCACTGTCTTTGCTGAGACCATCTGTAAGAGAGGAGTAAAAAAGGGAGGGCAGATAAGATGCAGCCCTAGTGCAGCATGTTATAATGATGCATCTCCTGCAGACAGCGTTGCTTTCCGATGAGACGTCTCCCCAAGAACACTGTCACTCACGGCTTACTGCAGGTGTCAAGTGCCCCGACTATTGTTATTATTATTATTAGATATTTGCCAAGTGCCAGCGGTGCACCTGGTGCTCATAATCAACTCAAACAAGCTGCCAATTTTTAACAGTGGGCCGACTGCATTTCCACTTGTGAAAATTTGCCTATTTGCTTCTTCAGACGCTATCTTCTCCAAGGGGAAATATGCAATGTAGTTTTGTTTCCTTCCTCCAGGACTTTCGGTACCTGTTATTTTTTTTAAACGCACAACAGCCCGGCTCCTCACCACAGTAAGCCAGTCTTTTTTATCCGTCATCTCTTCAGGATCAGACCACTAATTCACGTACAGGATAAGACAACTGCCAAATTATTATACTACAAAGAGAAGATCTTCAGACACCTGTCATCTTGATGAAAGCAGCACCATCAACTGACCTTTGCCAGTTCAAGGTCGATAATGAGACAAGTCAGGCAGGAAGAGCAGCGTGTGCTGACTCCATTAACGCTGGCTGTGTGCACACTCAGTAGCACTGCATCTCCTGTCAATTAGTGTGGGTAAACTAGGGACTGCTGATTGCCAGAGACATGGCATAGCGAGCTGCTGCTACCTTTACTTCTACACCCTGCTGCATTTTAATTAGCTCCAGTCCCCTGACTATTTCTTCAGAGCTTCATTACTGCCGTCTTCAAGAAACTGGAGGCAAAGCCTTTTACATTGCACATCGCTAATGAGAAGAAATGTGAACATCCTCACCATGGAGTTTGATAATGCCGGGCTGTCTGCATGCACGCGTGAGGGTGCATGTGAAGATTTAAGGGGCTTCTCAGCATAACGCAGCGTAAACATCGCTCGGAGATGGCAAAAGAATAGAATGAGTCAGAGCCCACGAGGGAAGGTATTCCCAAAATGACCAAAAACGCAGGATGGAAAAATGATGCACAGTCCGTGATGTGCGCAGGTGAACGCGTGCTTGCCTGCATAAGGTGTTGCTTCAATAATGATTATTAAAGACCACCCACATACACTACAGCTCAATAGCATGAGGTCATAAGCTTGGAAATTGGAAGTTCCCCCAAGGGGCACCGGCTCTGCCTCACACAGCGCACACAGAAGCCATCCATACGCAGCCGTGAGAGTTGGCGGACGAAGGACCTGGAACATCTCTCAGTCATTTCCAAGGTTTCACATGGAGCACCACAGCTTTTCAACAGAACACCAGGACTTGTTTGGTTAGGGAGGTTTACTGTATTTTTAACCTTTCTGCAGTAATTTTGATAGTTTCAGCCTAGCTGCACTGATTTTGCTTGAGTTTCAATTATATTTGAAGCAAATTGTGATAGAAAATTGCTGTCTTTATGGCCAAGTGCTGGCCAGACCAGCTTACAGATAGCTTCAGGTTAAAATATTATGGCTGTACAGCTCTCCTTTCACAATGCACAGATGTGCTTGGTGCAGGTCAGCTCGGTGAGGGATTCATGTTGACGTTTTGAATCAAAATCTTTGTCCCATTATGTTTTCCTGGCTTCACCAGCTGACAACTCCCTCAGCATATGGGCGGTTCTGCTGCTAATACTTGGCTCAGGCGCCTATATATGTCCCAGTTATAGCTCAATATAAATATTAACCGAGTCCCACTCCCACCCTGTATGACCACCAGTATTCATTCTCTCCTTGCAGCAATAGCTCTTTTAATTAACTTCTCCCGTACATCACTCATGCCCTTACAGGCTCGCAGCTAATGAGCCAGCAAGCCTACATTTAGGATTGTTTTCCTCAGTGAACACTGGCACAAATCTTGTAGATGCAACAAAAATTTGGGATGAGAGTGTACTTGCTGGAGATATGATGGAGTCATGGGTCAGTCTGAAGAAATTGTGTTTTCTACATGGCTTCAGCAGCATTTGGACCAGAGGCCTGGTGGGAAAGGAATCAGGGGGTTTTGCTGACAGTCCTTTTATTCTCAGCAACTGTCCAGAAATAAAGGACGGGTCTCCATCAGCTTGGTGGCTGCCTGTACTGGTTTAGAAGGAAAGGTTACTCAGAGCAATTTGTCCCTGGGATATCTCCTTTACAATTGGCGACCCACCTTCATTTGGTGCTTATTGCTTCCTCTGCATTGAGCAAACTTAGACCTAGAGAAGGCTGTGGATTGAAACTGGCTTCAAAATCCTTTCAGTGAAGTCACTTCTGAACATGCAACAGCAACATCTTCTGTCCTCTAAGTGACTGCCCCTACAACAAACCAGTCCTCCTGGAGGGGATGCTCCTGTGACCCTGAAACGGAAGGAGGAAACGAAACCTGGAGAAACTGGCTGGCTGCAGGAGAAAACTCTCATCATCCCATGAGGAAGCAGTGCAGAACTGTGCCTCTCTGATGATCTTGTGGCTTTTGAAAACAAACTCCCCAACCTCTGGGGCTGTGCAACTTCGTTCTGCTGCTCATCACAGAGTTGTTCTACAATGGCACACTCTGGCCTCAATACATATTTCCATTCTCAAAGAAAACCCCAAAACAAAACCCAAACCAATCCCTTCCCCCCACACCTTACACCGCTTTTTTATTTCCTTTGAATGACTAAGAAAATAACACTTTGCACCCAGGCATGAAATACGGTTTGTTAAAAAAAAAAAAAAAAATCACATCATCAAAACTGGGTTTGTTTTTCTAAAGTCCCTCTACCTGATGGGGATTTTGTTTCCTCTGAAACAAGAGCCTGCTATCAGCCTCCACACAGCCCTGTGCACTTCCCCAAAGCTAACTGGAAAAAACTAGTCCTTTCCTTCTTAAGGCAAACAACTATAACCCAGAAAAGCTTAGACACCCAGCGCTGCTTCTCCTATTTCTCACCCACAAGTGGTCAGATTGCTTCAACATTCGTGCTGTGCCATCTAACAAACGCTTGTTAGCCACCTGTGTGGATATCTTTAAAACAGTAACTTTAAAAAACACCCACCAGCATCCAAACATATGGATATGTGCCTGAGGGCTGAATACATTCTGTACGTACAGTTATTCTCATGCCTGATGCAATCCCATACCCGGTCTCTGCTGTTGCAGGGACACCTCCCTGCATCCTCCTACAGGCTCTTACACAATGGTTGAGGATCAGTCAGCAGGTATCAGCAGTAGCCACAATCTAAATTCACCTCAACATCTCAGTGTTAAGGCTTTATCGTGCAGCCCTGATTGATAAAGATATAGCTGACACAAAAGAATCTTATTTCAAAGGAAATGCACAGAAGTCGTACTGATGATGGCAAGAATGGGTGCATGCCATTTCCCACAGGGGAGCACTGCTTCACGAACCTCTTAGTGGAGCAGGTGAAGCCACTTTTACCAACTCCGGCTATTCTATTTTTATTTATTTTTCATAATGCTCCAGCTGTGCATGCCCACACAGCATGAGGCTGACTTGAGGAGTTTGAAAACATAAGCTTTTAGGCTCAAAACCAGAAGGAAACCACCCCAAATCCCAAATCTCTTCTCTACAGGTGACAGGATTGCTGCCTAGAAAAGTACTTTTATTTCTATGCTTGATTAAAATTTTTCCATTAAGATGAAATGGTTTCTTGACAGAAAATAGTGTCACCAATAAAGCTAAGCCTATTTCTTCCCCCACAAAATTGGTGTATCTTCAAGGAGAAAAAAAAAATTCAAAACCCAAAATATTTTTTCCACACACTTCACTGAAAGCCAAAATGACAAAATATTGCTGACACTTATTTCACTGAAAATCAAAATGTTTTCACTGGAAATATTGCTGAATTGCCTCAAGAGATGGGCTAATTCATTGAGTCCCTTTTCCCCAAGGAGCAGGCAAGATTTGCCATGGCATGGCAAGGCAAAGGAAGCACACAGATTCCTCAGGTGTATTAATGTGCAACAGCAGCCTTTCAGAGTTGAAATAATTTTTCTTCTGGCTCGATTGCTTCATCTCATCCTGGGTATGCTTCAAAATTCTAATTTTTCTCACCATTTTAAACAAAAAGATTAGGAAAAAAACTCTCTCACATTTGCACTGACTGTATTTTTCCCCACACTTCCTCAGACCACATTTACTGGCAAGGCAGATAGCAGGCAAAGGACATCCCTTCTCATTCCCCAAGCGAACTGAAGTGATGCAGACTATGCATCGCAAGGTATCACGATGGCCCTGACAGTTACATGCGAAAGACCAAGAAGTCCAAGGAAATTTTCCCATAACTCTCTCCTAACTGGGCTGTACCATTTCCAGCCTGCACAACAGTATCTCCTTCCCTGCAGCACCGACAGGCAGGACCCGCAGCGCCTGGACCACGGCTCTCCGGGTAGCAGCTATTTTTCCCAGAGAAAGGCATCTTGTAGCTTTTCGAGCTAAAAAATTGAGGATGTCTGTCACACCTCATGACTCACTTTGGGGCTCTGGCACATCCCAAAGTCTACTCAGAAACGCCTGTCACTCTGCATCGCCTCTGCTTGGCTGACAGCTTAGTAAGGGGCTGGACTCTAATAAACAGCACAGCAGCAGCAGCAGCCAGCCACAGGTATCTATCATGCCTTTAACGACAGGCACAAATAGAAGGTTTCTTTCTTGAACATAATTAAAGACTATTTTCATTCAAAAAATGAGTGACAACTGAGGTAGCATTTTGCTGTGGTATGCAGGTGTCTAAAAAAGCAAAATAACAGGACTTTTGAAAGCATGTGGGTACCTACTGCCCATTAGAAATAAGCTGACAAGAAAAGCAGAAGGAAGACAAAGCAACGCTGATCAAAATAAAGGAAAAGGATTTAGGGATTTACATTTGCCCAGTAGTCAGCTACATAAATTGCCCGTGAATAAGGGTTTAAAATGTTTTTAAATGTATTTGAAGCATATCTAGGCTTTCTTTTTTGCCAGGGAATAATATTTGTGCCTTTCTATCTGTCCTGTTCTGAATCACCCAAAACAGACGGTAATGTTGCTAGTAAAGCAATATGAACCCAAAACAAGCAGGAGCAGAAGAAAACATCTGCAGGTAAAGAAATAAGAAATAGAAGACATGGATGGGTTCTGAAGCTGAGAGTAGTTCCTGCAAACCAGAAGATCACTAAATGCATGCCAAGGAAGCAGGAGGGACAAAACATGTGGTGCAGTAACCGTTGCATCTCCATGAGAGATTTATCTCAAGAATCTCTCAAGTGCCTGTGCTATCTGTCTGCTAGGAGCATAGGGGTATTTAAGCAACATGAACCATTAGCAAGGTCCCCCCAGACAAAGACCCAAAGAGGAAGAGAAGCCAAATGGAAACCCGTATGATTTTCTGTTTCTCCCAAGGTTTACCAAATTCTCTGGGGACAGAGCCGGGAAAGAAGCAACACAGTGCTTTCTCAAAAAAACCAGTGGAATCTGAGAAATAACTGGCCTAAGCTTGAGAGATCAAGGGCCAGGTGTGACCATCATTTCCTAGCTTGGTGCCCATGCCAGCTGCCCTCCATCCTTGCCAGCCTGCGTGGGTTCACCCCTGGGCTCCCAGAGGCATGCCTGGCTCTTCCTCAGCAGCTCCTTCCCCCTGCACCGCAAACTGGGCACAGCTCACGGGACGACACACGGCCAACCAGGCTTTCGCAGGTCGGGGCATAAACGAACCGGCAGCATCGCTGACCGTCAGACTTGCTCCGTCTGCCCTCAGCAGCGATGAGGTTGAGAAACAGCCCAGTAACTGCAGAGCTGCACCATGCTCCTGTGTCAACACTGCATTTCACTTGCCAAATCTTTTAAGGTTTAGTCACATTGGAAGAATCTATCCCTTAAAGGTAAATGCAATCCTCTGTTAGGTCATTATCTACAGCTCATAGCTGGACTGTGTGTGAAAAGACACATTTCAGCAAGTGTTACAAATATAAGGGATAATTCAGGATACTCGCTTTCCTACCTCGGCCACCAAAATGAAAGTGATTTCTGCTGGGCTTGTGCTACAAGCACCCGTCCCTTGCTGTAAGGTTAAAAGCAGCTTCAAATGCTTTGTTCAAGATGTATTTCAGCAAGGCAAAGTTTATTAGATGAAAATCCGAGTATAGACCATATTCTGCTTTCCCCTAAACTCACATAAATTAATATGGGGCATCTCCACTAGCTTCAGTCTCTGCCTGTCCTTGTGTGCTATAGAGAAGGATTTGGCTCTACGGTTTTAAAGTTGCTGTGGGAACCAACATGCTAAAGCAACCCTAAGAAATGTGTGCGAAAGAAATCTCCTTGGCTTTTCTTCTCCCTAGCTACAAGGTACCAAAATCTACAGATAACAGTCTCCCCAAAAACAAACCAAAGAAGAAAAAAACCACTAAAAGCTATCAAAGAACAGATGAATCAGTGCAAAATGAGAGAGGACAAAAAAAAAAAAAAAAAGAGACCTCAAGAGCCTTGCAGTGCTCACTAGGCAAAGTGAGAATGGAGTAAGTCCCCATTCTTTTACTCCCCATTAAAATGTGCTTCTTTCCCCCTGCTGACCATCTTATTTGATTTTTTTTTTCCCCTGGATGGATTTCTCTGATAATCACTGGGAAATCAAAAATAAAAGTCCACTTGGTCTCCTGGGCCTTGGCAGAATTATTTTGAATTCAGCAGAGCAGGGAAGGAGGAGGGAAGGTTTTCATTTTCTGTTTGAGTCTTGGATCTTCCTCTAGTATACGGCAACCCTGCATGGTTTCAAACATGCTCATTAGGTGCTGAGCTAAAGGTAGCTATAATTAAATGCAATTTTCCATCTACTGCCAAGGTGCATAGGTTTCCAGGGAGCCAGCTCCTTGTCACCTTTTCTGTGTACTTGTGGCTAAATATGAATATTAATGAACTCTCAGTCCTCCTCACCCTCCCCTTTCCCAATTTATTCACAACTATTCTGTCTTTCTGCAATGAAAGAAGAAAAAAAAAAAAGCAAAATATAATTAGCTTCTCTATGAGCCCTCAGTCTGCTCTGGCACCAGTGACTGAGCCTCCCACTTTGCCAGTGGACAACATACTGATGAAGAAAAGGATCTTTAAT
Source organism: Egretta garzetta (assembly GCF_000687185.1). Lineage (NCBI taxonomy): Eukaryota > Metazoa > Chordata > Aves > Pelecaniformes > Ardeidae > Egretta > Egretta garzetta. Next base: position 4,848,208 of record NW_009259588.1, read on the forward strand.
AAAACGGGGGTTTGATTATCTTCAGCAGCCCTGACAAGCTTCAGAGAGCCCTGGAATGAAAACAAGATTTCTTGCTTGTATTCCTGGCCATGTCATTCAGAGAGGCTGTTCCCCTGCCCAGAAATAAACATTTTTACCCAACTGGGGTAGCAACGTTTCTTGATTGAAAATCAGCAAACTCTCGGGGGGAGTGGGGACAGAGGATTTGGTCTAAAACTGCTGGTGCTAATAAGAATAATGACATCTCCCCTCTGCCAAGCCATCGCTTCTCTAGGGCTTGCAAATTAGCTTTAAAACTGGAGTGGGAATCCATAATAATCAAGCCACGTCCTCAGTACAGCCTGCCGACACTGCACGCACCAGCACCCTGGGCAAACTCTCCTGTCACCGGTCCCAGGCCAGGTGGAGCCCCCATGCTAGGGCACAGCGAGCCCCACCATGGGCTGGACCCAGCTCGAGAGACAGAGTTGAGGAGCAGATATCACCACAGTCTGTCATCTCTTCCCAAAGTTAGAATCATAGAATCATAGAATGTTTTGGGTTGGAAGGGAGCCCTAGAGGTCATCTAGTCCAACCCCTCTGCAGTGAGCAGGGACACCACTAACTACATCAGGTTGCTCAGAGCCCCGTCCAACCTGGCCTTGAATATTTCCAGGGATGGGGCCTCCACTACCTCTGTGGGCAACCTGTTCCAGTGTTTCACCACCCTCATTGTAAAGAATTTCTTCCTTATATCTAGTCTAAACCTACCCTCTTTTAGTTAAAACCATTACCCTTTGTCCTGTCACAGCTGGCCCTACTAAAAAGATTTTCCCCATCTTTCCTATAGGCCCCCTTTAGGTACTGAAAGGCCATGATCAGGTCTCCCTGCAGCCTTCTCTTCTCCAAGCCCAACTCTCTCAGCCTGTCCTCATAAGAGAGGTGCTCCAGCCCTGAGATAATTTTTAATAGCCCTCCTCTGGGGGGGGAGAATCCCCCCCCCCACCCTGCTGGCCACACTTCTCCTGATGCAGCCCAGAGTACGGTTGGCCTTCTGGGCTGCCAGCACACATTGCCGGCTCATGTCCAGCTTTTCATCCACCAGCACCCCCAAGTCCCTCTCAGCAGGGCTGCTCTCGATCCTTTCTTCCCCCAGCCTGTATTGATACTGGGGGTTACCCTGACCCAGGTGCATGACCTTGCACTTGGCCTTGTTGAACCTCATGAGTTCTTCTTCTTCTCCCCATCTCAGAGAACCAACAAGCAGTGCAGCACTTCTCCTCCCACCAAGGAGGGCAGGAGAACCTGCAGTGAAAAACCATTCCTAGGATAAGGTGTCCCGCCATCGAATGGGGGAGGACTTCAGGATGCAGGGAAGGATGCCAAGGAGGCAGCCCGAAGCATGAGCAGTTGCTCTCACTAGCCTGGCCAGGTGCTGCCACCCCACCAGGAAGACCAGACCTCCTCTTCCTCACCCTACCCAACTTTCCTGGGCCACATCACTGCAGGAACAGGTTGAGTCCCACCAGTTCTTCGGCACTCAACCCCACTGAGCGCCACCTCAGTGCAGCAAGAGCTCCCATTTCCCACTCCCCTCTCACCCCCCCCAAAAAATTCTTGTCACAAGGACTGCTGTGAGGACCCTCACAGTGCGGCGATTCATCATTCATGCCCGGCTGGATTAAATGGGCTGGTTCATACCATGCACAGGTACGCCGCCAGCTCCCTCCAAACTGGGGCACACGTTGCTGCATCTTGCACTCTGAAAGCACTCTCCTCTTGCCACCCCGCTTCCAAAAGGTACGGGCTTGCACTGAGCATATCCGGGTCTCAACTGAAGAGTGTTCCCCAAAATACATGACAAAAAGCTGATTCCAGCCTTCTACAAATTATTTTATATTAAAAATTAATTCCCTTCAACTGTGTTCACACCTCTGTGGTGTTTACTGACTGAAAACATGCTGGCAAATGTGTTTACTGAAGAAACATTCTCTGCACCAGCAAATTTTAGGCAAATATTTGTGGTAAGCAATTTTCAAAACTGCAAACCCAAATATTTATCCCAGAAAAAGGGTTCTAGAAGTCCACTCAAAGGACAGAAACATACCACGTAACCTCTGTCTCCAGCCAGCCGGACGGGCGCCCAGCAGCTCTGCAGACAAAGAATCCTTCAGAGAGGTGCTGGGGTCACCTGATGAAATCCCAACTTGTTATGGACAGACCAAAACCTGAAGGAGAGGAAGGACAAAAAATCATGAAGCAGGCGACTCATGGCAATTATTTGCTCAGTGTGCCCATCACGTTTGCTGAAGGGGGAATCACACTCGGGGCCTGACACAGGTCCACCGAGGTTCAGGTGAAATGGGGTCTATTCCCTTCTGTTTCTTCAGCAAATGAACAGCAGCAACGCTCACTCCAGATTGCATTTTGCAGGCTATGCCCTTAGAAGCAGGGGCAGGAGGATGGCCACTAGACCTCAATTAGATATGAAAATATGTAGATGGAAAGTCGTACATAGTTGCAGAAATGCTCTTACATCTGCATAAACCAGAAGAGAAAAAGGTAGCTTAGGAGGCAAATTTTATACTAGATCCAAGCCAAGTGTCTATAATATATGTTTTGTTTGGTATTTACACAGAATCTATCTGAAAACGAAGGTGCCTTTAGTTGCCAAAAGTAGCAGATGTGTTTTCTGCAAACTACTGCCAAAAAGTAAGTTAAGAAAGCGGGAGAAGTGGAGAGGGAAGTTCAGCTCCTTCAACATGGAGAGCCTGGTGTCCAAATACTCCAAGTCGACCCACTCGCAATAAAATTTAAAATATTTAACCCAGACAGCTGAAACTGCAGCTTATTATTTTTAACGTCACCAACAGTACAACAATCGAATGTCGGAGGCAGTGTTCAGCCTTCCCTGCGTGTGCCTTCGCCCATCACCTACAAGAGATATGTGGGAACGGCCAGAAGAACTACCTTAGGCCAAGCCTGAGAAACAGCAGGAGCAGGACTTATTCAAGGACTTTGCCCCTGCCTCCCCCAAACAAACCTGGCATTTCAGGCTACCAAACAACTTGATCCCACAGTACAGTCCAGCCCTCTCCAGTGCCCTTTCTCTTAGGGTCACCACGGAGGAGAGGGCTTGGCCAACCTGTGGCACAATGCCCTCTGAGTACTGCGCAACTCTTTCCAATTCAGTACATCGGTGGGAGCGGTGGGAGGAAACGTGTATTGCCATCAGCCCAGTGCAAGAGCTGTACTGTCCTCTTAAAAAACAAAGGTTTATATTTTTTCAGAGTTCTCAGCCTTTCCACCTTCTATGACCTAAAATTTCATCCTTGAATCACTTACTGGAATGCATTTTAAACAGAACTACACATAAAAAGCCCAAATGGCCAACAAAATTTCAATAGCATTTTCCCAATGAGACCTGTGGAAAACTGTATTTTTAATGTGCACTTTTAACCTCTTTGAGACTCCCTGTCTCAGTAACTACCACACAGCATGTGGTTCTAGCCGTCAGAAGAATTAAGGAAGTATCTAAGAAGACAAGGAAGCAGTAAAACCCACAATAGAGTTCAAAGTCTCTGGAAACCTGTGAGTAACTGGAAAAGGTTTAGAACTATGCTTCACTGCGAATAGGAAAACAAACAGAAGAAGAGTTTTGTTTTAAAGCAGCTGAGAATATGAAGAGACTGAAATTGCAGAAGAATTTGTCATACAAGTAAGGCAGAGGTATTGACCATCAAAAATTGGGGCGGGGGGGGCCTGATCCATCCTTGTCAAGGGAGCAGAGGGTGATTGGTACCAGCAGCAGAACACTTGGGCAGAGTCTGCTCAAAGAATGAACTCTTGGGGCTGCAATGAGAGTTTGCCAAGCAAAGAACATTGCCCGGTCTGGAGTGGTGCTTGCAGTCTTCCAGCAATGTAGGCACTATAAAAAGACCAATGCACCTCATGGGAAGCACCTGAGGCAGAAACACAGTGCTGAGAGCCAAGGCAGCAGATGCAGAGGGCCTGGCAGTTCTCACAAGTTCGTGAACGTGACACCATATGTAGCCAGATGAGGAGAAAGGTTTCAAGCCACAGCGTTGCTTCCAGGGGCAGGCACAAGCCACAGGACACGGGATCTCCGCAAAGGCCATGTTTGCCCAAAATACCCATGAGGAGGAGGCAGAGCCTGGCCCCTGCCCACCACCCCTGGCACAACCTCAGACAAGAGAGAGCAACCTGAACTCCAATATGACTTGGAGCATAAGCCAGGATGCTATTTCATCTGTGGGGACACCCTTGGGATCCACAGCACAGCAGAGAGCATCTCAGAGTCTCCTTGTACATTGTGTGGCTGTGAATTGCCCTTGTGCTGTTGGCCCTGGGGAGGGAGAGGCATGCAAGCACACCTTTCTGAAGATTTTGCAGGAAGCCATTTGCACCAGTTGTTGTGTTGTACAGAAATCCATGAGGCAGAGCACTGGCGAGGTTGCTAATCCCTAACTTTGCCAAGAGTGAGAAGGAAAAGTCTCAGCACCTGAGTGATCTAAGAGCAACATGAACTTCCCTACTAGAATGCCATAAAAACTGTATTTGAGCCCCTGATAAAGGCTCCCAGACTTATAAAGCCTCCCATATATTAATAAGCTTAACTATTTGTGAGTCTCTGGAGCCTGATCATTAACGCATCATAATTAATGCAAATGCTGGTCACTATGGCTGCATCTACATTACCAGCTGCAATAATGTCTCACAGAGTCTGGCAGACCTGGGGGATCATGGTGTACGCTGCAGCTCTCACTGGGCCCCGGGTTCCCCTGCAGATGTTAGCATGCTCCTGGGTTTCATCCTAAGAAAACCTGCCCCCAGGCTCAGAAACTGAGAGGTGCTGCTGCAATTCAGTAATGTGCCATGCGTAAGGACAGAAAACCTCGCCAGCTGCCTTACCAGCCCATGCAGAAATGTGGACTCTCAAAAGCACCTTCCGTTGGAGGCCCGTTAAGAGAATAAAAACACATTTTCTTTACTGCTGTGCAAGGGATGAAGACTATTTAAAAAAGAGTAGCCCATAACAGCAGCAGCAGTAGACAGCACTTTCTGGGATTAAACTGCAAAGCAATATTTGCAGAAAGCTGCACGTTGGTTCTGATTCTGTGAGCTGCAGAGACTTTTCCTTGGTGTGAGTCCAAGCTTCCACCTCGACCCCACCAAAGCTGATTGAAATGGACAGCACGGGCCATTCAAGAAGATTTCGTTTTCAGAGGAAGAAAAATGACAGAATAAATGTTTATATCAGCACAATCATTTCTTTGGCTCTTTTGCCCTCCTTCCCGCAACCCTGGCTATTAAATAGATCACTCTAGCTAGGAAGTTCTTCATATAATTCCTTACCTATACACCACTGCTGACTGTTTGATGATGCTGTCAACTTCCCAATGTTCTTTCAGAAAAAATGCGGGTATTTTTTCAGATGACATACTATTTAACAAAAGACAACAAACAACAAACCTCCAACTTCAGATACTGCAGAAAACCATCACCCTGTGACCAAGAACCGCAGAATGCCTGAGGTAGGAAAATACTATTTATTCTTGTAATGGATTTTATGAACAAATCAAATGAGGTGAGATGTTTCTGAAAATTTGATCATTCATCACCAAAGCCTTTTCCCATCTCGTACTCATCAGTTCTACTACCTGCTGCTGCTGGAAATATGTCCTGTACATAGAAATAGATATAACACGCACACACACTTACTCATGTGCACATGCTCCAAGCGAGTGCCTGGCCTTCCTTGGAGAACATCAGATTTATAACGATGCAAGGAACGTTTAATCAGGCATTTTTATTTGCTTTTCTTTTAATAAAGAACCCACTCCAGCTATGGAATGTGAACTGTTACCTACTTCTTAAATGTTTGACTTAACTGTTCTCCTCTCTTCTTTTTCCTCCATCTCAGAAATAGTCTTAATATAGCTGCACAGGATATGCATTGTATTTTTCAGGTTTGATTTTTGTCTGTCAGAATGGCAATGATTTTAGAGCTACAGAGATATAAAAAACCCCCAAAGCTTTGAGTAAACTGATAACTTAGATGCCTTCAAGTATTTTCTGAGGCTTTGGGAAAGAAGATGCTGTGGTCACAAAAAAGCGGTTTTAATCCTGGCACATGTGTATACATGTTTGTATGTGTGTTTTAATGTCATGAAATACCAGAAAGAAGTTTTGGGGTTTGTGGGAATAAATTTTCAGCATTTTTGCTCATTTAAGGGAGGGCGGCCAAAAAAAAGTCTATTCACAGAAGCTTGGCAGCAATCCCTCATGGAGACAAATAAGTACATTACAAGATAGCGCTGTTCCCTTTCCACTGTGCAGCAATGCAGGATTTCACACTCTGTTCACATTGCAGAAGATTGAATGAAATTTATCAGTGCTCGAAAGGATCATTAAAAAAAAGAGCAAAACCCAATCCTTGCCCCGCAAGCACTTGAAGTTAGGAACTGCGGGTGCGGAGAGGTACCGTGATGGGTTCAAAGAATGGAGAATATGTCTGCCAGGGCCGTACCATTACAGGCTGGTTTGTCTCTTGCTTGTCGGCAGTGTGGTCAGCCCTGGAGTCACTCCATGGCTTGCCCTTGGGAACTTTCTCTTGATTTTTTAAGACTGGAGGCAGATGGTTTTCCGCTATTTGTGGCTCCTGCAGAAAAAAGAAAAGAGTGTAGAGTGTCTCTCATTTTCTCTTCACCTACCCTGGTGGATGGTAATCAAAAAAGGCAGGGGATAGAAATGGTCTCTGGCTACCTATCACCCATCATTTTCAACCTCGCTCTGAGGAAGCAATATTGCAGTGAAAAAGAATTTCAAAACAACTTAAAACATCCCAAGTCTGGCTCCAAAAACTATTGCCCCAAAAAGAAAACCTTTGAGATTTTTTTCCCCTCTTATCTTACCCCAACATCCTCTCTTTTTCCTCTTTTTCCATTCTGGAAGATGCTTTTTCTGCATCTTTTATTCTTCCTTCCTTCTTACCAGCTTTTATCTCCCCAGTGAACATTAACTCCTTCTCAACATCATCTTACAAATTTTCTTCTCTGTCTTCCTCACAATAATCTTCAAAGATACTCTCTCAGATATCAGTCTCCCTCTTCAGCTATCCTGCCCCCCCAGAGCCTCTCTGGACTTTGCGGCACTTACAGGATGTGTTGAAACACACTGCATCTTTCTGACCCCCAGGGAAGCCCTGCAGCTTCTGAGGTAATGAGAAACCTGAACTACAAAATCTGGGAGGGAGGGCATCCTAGAGGGACACCAAGGTTCAACATCAATTGATCAACACCAATATTCAACATCATTCCTCATATGTAATAAAATTGGCTTTGCTTGAAGTCTCACTAAGTCTTCACCATCTTTCTGGCCTTAATTTTTATATAATTGAGACACACAAAGATCTAAACTGGGAAAGTATTCAGGTTTGACTCCAAAACTGGTCAAATATTTGCAGTAGTATGGCACTGTGAATTAACACAAGCGTGAAAATTGTTTTAATGAATGAAGCAGATTAAAAAAAAAAATTATTAGAACAAAACCCTGAGGTGACCGTTATTGTTTCCTTTAAAATCTCCAAGATGGCAATGGCTAGCTTGTTTCTAATGCATTGGGAAATAAATATACACATTTATATATATATACACATATATATATATATATATAAAAATATATATATATATATATAAAACTCATTGCTTTAGGGTAGTTTTAAGAAAATGGACCATAACTTTTCTGGCAAGTGATTTTGCTGTGAAAATACTTCTCTTGCTACCCTCACACTGTAACATTATCAGGCAGGCTGGTCTGTTCAGACATAACTGAAGTAGGATTTTTTTTTTTCCTTTTGTTTAAATGTCATTCTAAAGTGGTTTCACAAACACACTCAAATATTGCCATATTGAATGAGAGGCAATTTCTAAAATGCATGTGTTATTTCCTTCCAGTGTTGGTACAAGAGGGAAAGATAGGTTTGAAAAGGCACTTTGCATCCCCCTGAGCCATGCTGAGACAAAGACCTGACCTCACATTTCCACGTTGCATTCAGAGTTTAGACCAAAGGGGCTTTATCTCCTTTTGCCTGTTTGGTTTTGGCTTCATCTGAGTCAGATTGTCTGGAAATGGCCATACAGCTTAGAAATTTGCTGAGAATCTGTTGAAGCTGATGGCGCTTGGGTAAAGCACTCATATCACTCTGTATTGTTCAGGAGATGAGCTACCATTCTGGGAACCAGAGGGAATCTGTTTAGGATTCTGCCATTTTTTAGCTGAAGACACGTTGACTGTTGGGTTGAGCTTGAAGAGTCACTGCCCTCACGGCAAGTCTCCCTACAATAGCAGCTATTGCTTTTGAGGAATTTGCTGGCAACAGAGGTTACATCTATACTAGTAAAATAAGGATGAGCAGGACCTTATGACAGAGGACAAATAGCCTGTGTCCATGAGATTGAATTCTCCTACCATTTAAAAAATGCACCCAAGCTGCCTGTTTCCACAGGAGCTTCATTAGCAATGTTTGTTTCCAGGTACACACCCCATTATTTAAAGCACTTGTTCCTGTTGGCACCAGCGCACCTACCAAAGGACAGGGGTGGGCCAGTGGCAGGTAGCCTGGCTGATGTGCACCCAGGTGCTCTCAAAGACAGGTCCCTCACATTGGCTCTCCTGAGGCCACCTAATGGGGGTGAAGGAAAGAAAAGGGCAGGAGCAACATTTCACTGTAGTATAGCTAGGTCTAAAGGGAATGTGTGTCTGCACCCAACGATTATGAGACCATCACTCAAATAAAAACAATAGTATTAGACACAGCATTCTTACAGTTTACCTGCTTGGAGAGAGCGAGGGGAATAGCAGCACTAGGAAGAAGGCTCCTCAGGACAATGCAAGAGCACTGCACGCGCAAGGAAGCTCTGGAAAATCCCAGCAGACCCAAAGGCACCCCTATGATTGCAGGATTTTTTTATTCTTTTAATCAACACAAAACACAACACCAACAAATTGCACTTCTGCACTTGTAAGGTAAATGTTGGGGTGTTGCGCTTGCCAACACAAAAATCAACAGCAAAAATCTCACCAACATTAATGCAGACATAGTGTTGCAAAACCAGTTTATCACCTACCTGTCCCATGCTTCCTGTAGGCACGGCATCATTCCTGCAGGTTTTGTCAACATAGATATCGTGGAATCACAGGAGGCAGAGCTGAAGAACACCTTGAGGTGTCCCAGGGTAGGACAAACTGTATCTCAGTGCAGTTCCTAGCAGATGCTCATCTCCCCTGCTCTGAAAGACTGCTCACCGAGGAGCATGCATCCCCAGCTCCACAGATGTTCCTGTACAGTTCCTCACTACCCTCATGTTTCTTCTTGCTTTCTCACCCAGGTCCTTCTCTCTGCAGCTTATAGCCACTGCTTCTTGCTTTGCCTGCCATAGATGTAGGGAACAGATCATTCTCACCTCTTTCCACTTGAAAACTGTTATCCTGTCCCATTTCTCCCACCAGTCTACTCTCCCTCAGAATAAATAACCCAAATCTTTGCCTTTTTTCTTCTTAGACTATATGTTTAGGTCACATTTGCTAGATACCTTAATCTTGCTTTACTCCATTCTCTCTCAGTGATCTATGGCTTTCTTGAAGCACAAGGCCTGATATTGGACATGAAATAGCTTTACCAGCGGAAAGATTATTTCATGTATTCGTTGTTTACACACCTCAGGATGGACTTTCTCCTTTTCACAACAGGCTGACACTGTTCACACCTGCTCACCTTGTGATCCAACATAGTTCCAAGATCCTTCCTGGAAGAAACAAACAGTTTCACGTCCTATATTTAATTAATGATTTTTTGCCCACTACCTCACATGAGGCAAAATTTCATCCTGGTTTTAGATAATGTCTCCAATTTGTCAGAATCACTTTTAATTCTAAGTCTGTCCCCCATTATGCTTGAAGTCTTCCTTAGATTTGATTTATCTTCAGACTTACTAAGCCTCCCATGATCCAGGTCCTTAAAGAAAGCGTTGGATGAAACTGCATGGAGAGCAGGCACTTGTGCACTATTGACAAAGGGAGATTTCTAAAGAGCTGGCACCTTATCACAATTCCATAACATATATTTTGAAATTCCTGTCCCCCTTCTGACAGCAACCACCACTCTTCTGGGCTGTGAGTTTCAAATTCACTCCTACACAAAGGCTGCAATAAGATCCTAGAAAGCCTTTTCTAATTGATAACTCCGAACTTCAGCAAGGCATATGAATCTGACATCTTTAATTTACCCTAATTCATATCTGCATGGATTCATGTTTACTACGAGACATTTTATATCTCTTCCAACTAACAAAAAGGTTTGAAAATCCCCTGGCCACCTTTTTGATGCTCTTCATCTCCTTGCTGAAGGTAAGTTTTGCACACATTGTGACTCAACAGTGTATTATTTATCTTTTACTTTGTTTGACTGGCAAAAACTTCCTTTTTTTTTCCTGAGCTGAATTTTCTTGCAAACTGAGTCCCTTTATTTGATGCAGCAGATCTGTATGTCAGGGGTCTGCAACATACTCCTGGACTGAACTATGAGCCAGAAATTCTTTCGTTTCAACCCTAATTTTGCCATACAGGCAGTTGCATAGATCCAGGCAAATATTTTAGGCCCCTACCTTGTTTTCCTACCAGCCAGTGCTAAACCAACAGAGCAGACAACATTGTCTCCCTCATTCTCAGTAAAAGTCCAAAATTAATACATGCAATGAATTGCACCCAGCTAAATGCACTTAACAACAATTATTCTTTCACATTTTCAGTGCATATTTACAAACAACATCTTGGAAATAGGCTACCAGATCTTCAGCTGGTGTAACCGTGAGGCTCCACAGATGGCCAGGAGAACAGCTCGTGAAGGCATTATGTTATCGAACTGTATTATGTTATCGGGTTCTGTAAATCCTATTTGACAAGATCTGCTATAAAACCAGTTTCTGCACCCTCGAGCTTTATTGCAAAACACCTGCATTTAGACTTGTTTCTTCTGCTGAAGGCAAAAATATTTTAGAAGCTGAATCTCATAATGGAATTGATGTATCAGGGAAGAGCAGGTGGATTTCTTAAAAAAAAAAAAAACATTTATAAAAGCAAACAAGGGGAAGGGAAGCAAAGGAAGGGAAGCATAGTTCACTAGAAAGAGTCTTTCTGTGTAACAGAATACTAAAGAAATACTATGAGAAATCAACCACAGGAAGATTAGGAGCTACAAAAACTGGAGATAAAGCAGAATTGCAAGCAAAAGAAGCAGAGCAGGAATACAATCTAGAAGGTCAATTGATAAAATATGTAGCAAGCGCTGAACCAACACCAATCAATACTGCTCAGTATGAACCGAATCACAGCCTAATAACCACATCACATACACTTTGTGGTACTATCTATCACAGCAACAGCAGGAGGCAGTGGCAATTCAACTTTCTGCACATTCAGATGGACTGGCCTCGCTTGGGGCTCCTGGTGCTGTTTCGTGATGCCACGAAGGCATCAGGGCCTTTCCCACAGCAGCCAACGCCATCCCTTAGTTGACCCCACCAAATGGATGTGACAGCAAATTTGGGGTGGGAGATAGGCAGGAAGGAGAGGAGCTGAATATGCAGCCAGTGGGATTTGGGCCCAAACCAGAAGCATTTCGTCACAGATTGTGAGGGAATACAACACAGAGACCAACGTGCAGGGGCGTGGCGCAAAAGCAAAAAAGAAAAAGGTATATGAAGTATAGAAGGACATACACTATTGAATGGCTCAATACACCAATGTCCGAGGGGTTGAAAATGGTCTGGAGGAGCAGGGAGGATGTATTTTGCTCTTGGTGTTGTCTCTGACAATTGAGAAGTGACTAAATGCAGCACCACAGACCTAAGCTCCCCAAAGCAAGATGGGGATAGCAAAAGCTCTGCTGAGCACAATGCCCACCAGGCTTCCAGGGTGGGAGGCAGCCTGCTCCCTGCATGGGAGTCTGCATGAAAGTGGGTGCCCTGGGTGCAGTTTCCTCCTGTACACCCCGCTGATCAGCCCAGGAACAGCAAAGGAGGCTTAACCTTAGACCTTGCTGCCCTCTGGGTCATAGAATCATAGAGTTGTTTAGGTTGGAAAAGACCTTTAAGATCATCACGTCCAACCGCTAACCTAGCACTGCCATCCCACCACTAAACCATGTCCCTAAACACCTCATATACCCGTCTTTTAAATACCTCCAGGGGTGGGGACTCGACCACCTCCCTGGGCAGCCCATTCCAGAGCCTGACAACCCTTTCTG
>NW_009259588.1:4860662-4868179 GCF_000687185.1 Egretta garzetta
TTCAAGGTTCGGCCTCACCAGCACCGAGTACAGGGGGACGATCACTTCCCTACTCCTGCTGGCCACACTATTCCTGATACAGGCCAGGATGCCATTGGCCTTCTTGGCCACCTGGGCACACTGCTGGCTCACATTCAGCCAGCTGTCAACCAGTAGCCCCAGGTTTTTTTCTGCCAGGCAACTTTCCAGCCACTCTCCTCCAAGCCTGTAGCGCTGCGTGGGGTTGTTGTGACCAAAGTGCAGGACCCAGCACTTGGCCTTGTTGAACCTCATACAGTCGATCCTGGGGTTCCCCTGCAGGCCCCATCTCCTGGCCAATATGAAGGTGGGCAGGGAAATCCTGCTGCCCAGCGGGGTTTGGTCACAGTGCGTCCATCCCCAGGTCAGCTCTGGAGTAAAAACTCTGCCTTCTCCACAGAGGAGGATGAACTCACACAGAAAATAAGTGGAGATAGGACTGAGGAGAGTCCGTGGTCAGTATCAGATGGTGAGATCAGAGTAAAGTCTGGCCCTGGTCTTCATAACATACTGTGTGAAAGTCTTGGCCTCTTTCAAATCAGTAAAAATAACTCCAAAGGGTTTCAAAAGGGCTGAGACTTCCTCTTATGTTTTGATCTAATGTTTATGATGATTGACTTGCATCATAGTCTACTGTATCTTTCCCAAAATGCTGGTGGATCTCCTTCAAGATTTTTATAAGGGAAGATAATCTGCAGTACATATGCTCCAGGAAAATAGTGAATTAGGGCTCAAATATGAGAGCACATTTGATGCAGGTTACTGTTACTATCACGTGCCCCGAAGGGATTGCTGAAAGAAAAGATAAAAGAAACAAAACAAAACAAAACAACACTGTTCTTTCTCCAGTTATAGAATCATAGAATGTTTTGAGTTGGAAGGGACCTTTAGAGGTCATCTAGCCCAACCCCCCTGCAGTGAGCAGGGACGTCTTTAATGGGATCAGGTTGCTCAGAGCCACATCCAACCTGGCCTTGAATGTTTCCAGGGATGGGGCCTCCACTACCTCTCTGGGCAACCCATTCCAGTGTTTCACCACCCTCACTGTAAAGAATTTCTTCCTTATATCTAGTCTAAACCTACCCTGTTTTAGTTTAAAACCATTACCCCTTGTCCTATCATCCTGTTATCCTTATTCCAGAGAAGCACGGGATGTTTAATATTTTCTTATCTATACAAAGCCACAGAAAATCTTCTCTTTCATCCCTCTGCCCTGAGCCTGGAGGCTCTTTCAGCTACAGCAGTCCCTGCGTGCCGGTGCCCGTTGCAAGCCGCAGGCGCAGGAGGGACAGGGCTGGCACCGTGAGCTGCTGCCACCGTCACCGCTCACTCCCCACGGCAGGGCCAGGCAGGGCAGAAGGGCACCTGGCGTGGATCTGGAGCAAGTCTTGCACTGACACACCTGTGGATCTGCTGGAGAGGGCTGCAGCCCCTCAGGCAGCACGCCTGCCAACTCAAAACACACAGCTGCTATCGGAGCAGTAGCCCTAGGAAAGACTGGGAACTGATTCCCTTGCTTTTCTCCACACCTTTTTCCTGCCTTTCAGCTGGTCCCATGCCTGGGAAAAAAACCCTTTTTTTAAAAGTTTGGGTTCTTTTTTTGCTTGTTTTGATTATGCACTTTGGAGAGGATATTCATCCCTGTCTGACAGAAATACTAAATTCAGAATTCTGAGAATTCTGCAGGTTAACTTTTTTAAAAGAAAATTACATGCATTTGACAAAGCCACAATGAGATGAACAAGCCTTGTATTTCAAAACATTTCATCTCACCAAAACCATCTTTCACAATCTTAACCTGCTTGAAGCACGGCCAACCAGCAAAGCAGGCTCACAGCACTCATGCGCTACTACCGTCCTACTTCATAGCATAACAAAACTATCAAGAAAGATGCTGTACTGTATTTTTTTTCCACTTTCAGTAGCAATAGAGCTACATAACTTATGGGACACATTTTGAAAATACCATGTGTTACTTAGACTGGTATCTTACAAGTGTAAGGAAATAAACCTTACTGCGTATATTTACAGAGCTGTTCGCAAGATTTTGGAGTCCAATTAATTGGAAGTTCTCCCCAAATGAGAAAATTAAGAAATCACATGGAGATGGAGAAATGGCACAAGAGTAGAATTGTCTCAGGAAATTAATTAAAATGTGCATAACCAATTATTTGACAGATATTATTTCTTCTAATTATAGGCAGACACTACAGCTGACAGAGAAGGTAAGGTGGCTTTTTACATAACAGCAAAGCACAGGACATTTGTCACCAAAATCTCTTCTACAGCTAGTTCTCTTAGTAACTCCATTAAGACAGTCTCTGATAAAAATCACAGATAAATGACCCTGTGCATTTCCTATTCTGTGGCTGTGTAAGCAAATGAAGTCCACAAGCTGCTAAGTCTGGAAAATACTTCCCTGTGTGCTCAACGTCCTGCCCAGATGCAGGAGCTGAGATTGTTATCCTGACCCATGCCCAGCTTATGCTTGCAATATGCTTTTGTGCTCACGTTATCCCACGCTGTTTGAAAATACAAAACAACTTTGCTGAGTTTCTAATGTCCATTATTTCACCACGCCATGTGCTGTTAATCTTCAGTGCTGAGGACGGCTTTGTTTTGTTTCAGAGTCATTGAACTAAGCTCAGCCCATAGGGGTTAATTCATCACCAGCATGCCTGGCAATACTTTTATGCTGCTCCAAATACTGCCAATGCACAGTTCAAACACACTCCTATCTATGTTCACGCATGCCCACACATGCTTATAGGCACGTGTATATAAATATATGGGTACAGAGACACACACATAGAAACAACTCAAACACAGTTCCATCATGTTTTCCTTTAAAAATCATTTCAGCCAGTGGCATTGCAAAATCAGCCTGGCCTATAACCAGGAGCCTGCACCTGCACAGATCCCAGTTGCAGAACCCCTCCTGTAATTGTTAAGCAATTTGCCTGTTAAGCACAACTGGCAAGAGTCTGGCAGATCTTATGCTCAAAAAAACACATTTGTTTGGCTCATATGTTACTAAAACACTGCATTACTCTTCAGACTATCTAGAAAGCTGCCTGTTGCCATACTGGTAAAAGGTTTTGCTTTCCCCCTCAAATGGATTAAATGCTCCTATACTTCCCAGGAGCCCAGCCCAGAAGCACAAAGTCCCTCCTAAAACAATGTTCCTATCCTACACATTCTTCCTATATTTGGAGACGTAGGAAGGAGCAGGGCTCATCGTTCCCTCTTCCCACTCCTACTCTTCTATAGCAGAGCTGGCTCTGAAAGGGAGATGAGAAACAGTTCAGGCTTCTTCCCTTGGAATGAACAATTACTTTCTATTCCTTCTCACTTCACTCTCTTGCCAGACCTTTTACTTAGTCTTTCACTAATGTTATTATGTTCATCCTGGTCAATGCAGCTGGCATGGGCAACAGCAGTGAAAATGCACTGCAACCCAGGCTATAATACATGACAGCAACTAGGCTAAAGATGACCCACAGACCATAGGTCCACACTCTGGTTCCTGCGGCTCTCTGAAAACCACGTTGCTCTGTCTTCACCGCTACTGCCCCGCTGACACATGCTACTTGTTGCTAGGGTGCAGAAAAACATACCAAAAAACACAGGCAAAGACATGGTCTGAATAAACACTGTTACATGACTGCAAATAAGGGCTCTCGAGGAGTTCAGGGAAATGCTGACAGAACAGGTAGAGAGGTGGGAGCTGAGAAGCATTTTCCATTTGGCTGATTCCTGCAGCTTCAAAGAAAGTATAACTGTTTATGTACAAAAACGTACACAAAAGTTGCACCAAAGACACCCAACTCAATCAATGGTTACTCCACGTAACATCCAGGGCACTAAATTTTGGCTGCCTACTCAGCTTAAAAAGGACAACAAAAATTAGTCATGTTCCCCATTTCCTTGAGTTTCCCTTTCTCAATTCCCCTTCTTTGGTCTTGGCTAGAACAAAGACATAAAAAATAAGCAGATGTGCCAATCTCTGGTGAAAAAATTTCTGAGATTTCTGGTGATAAGTTCAGAATCACTTCTCTTAAAATAGCTACCTAACTCTGCCTAGGAGCAACTCTGCTATCCTGAAACAGTTGCCCTCTGTAGTCAGTGGGAGGCAATAGGCTGACAGATTCACCCTCCAGAGATGCCCATCTCACATCACATGCATACCTTGGACAAGGTAAAACAAACTTTGGACATGCCTCTCTCTCTCTCTCTCTCAGTTAACCATACGAAGATCTTGGAAAATGTCAGTTTATGTGCATTTATAAGGGTAATAATATATGAATGACCAGCAGTGAAAGAGCTGAAGCTGGGTGAGAGGGATCCTGCCTTTAATATCTTGCAGCCAACATAAAGCACACACAGAAAGGCGCATTGAGCTTGGAGTGCGGATTGCTATAGAAACCATAGTGCCATTTCTGTGTCTTTTACCTTGATTCTTATTTCCCCTGTAAGTTTGGGACATGTAAATATCTGGGCTACCAGTCCTTTACTTTGTGAGCTTCTAAAATAAAAAAAAAGCGTTGAGGCCATTCTCTCTACCGCCACCCCCCCCACACACACAGGATGAAAAGCTTTCTAGCCATGCCATTAATCTGCAGGTACTTTAGTGAGGAGATGATGTGCAGGTTTAACAAACTACTGAAGATCAGTACTTGAAAAATGAGGACCATTGTTATCCTGTGCCTTGCAGATTATGAACTGATAGCTGCAGTCTCCATCCTTTGCCTGTGCTTTGTAACTTGGAAATCTCTGCACATTTAGAGGAGCATTCAGCTAAAAAGGAAATGGATTTCTCTGTCTAATTAGTCTAAGTGCTCTCTCCTAGCCTTTGTCCTTGTCTTTCTGGCATCTCATTTACGGTGCTATTTAAAAGGAGCCACATCTGTTACAATGAGCTGTCTGTCAACTAAACATCCCATATCAGACACAATTTTCTCTCACCTTTTACTTATACTTTTCAATAACAAGATGATAGATGCAGATTTTAGTCAGCAGTTTTTTAAAAGTGCTGAAAGGAAAGTTTTCCCTCCTCCCTCTCTTCCTCCAGCTTGCAATACAGTCTTGATTTAGGGACCTCATGAACACAGAAGAGAAAACCTGGATGAGTTTGGCCTCCAAGTTTGCTTTTCTTTAGGCCACTAAAAAAAAAAAAATAATCTTGGTCTCTGCATGTTTTAATTGAAAAGACTGTTAATCGCTCAGTAGCAATAGACATATGCCTCACTGTAAATTTTACATTCACCCCTAGCAGTTGCAGCTGGTGTTGATTTAGTGTTACCCTGATAACCCTGCTGGGTGTTTTTTTACTTGATTTACATTCCCTGTGAAGGGTGGAGGTAACATTTCCAAGAGTGTGAACACAAAGTGACCTTACAGCTAAACTCTCCTTCCTGCAAGCAGCAAGCGATGTTTTTTACCACCTAACCTTTAAAAGCAAAATTCCACGGGTCATCCTGCAAAACGTTGCTGCGATGAATTTTGTTTTCATCTACCGGCCACAAACATTCAGGGTCAGCCTTGAATGTTTGTTTGTTACTTTGATTTTCTCCATCCATGTTTTTTGCACACGCCTGCAGGAAAGCAAATGCAGCCCAGGGGAAGGAGGCAGATCTTGTGCGGCCAGTTGGCTGCAGGTGTTTCAGAGCCCACGTCTGGAAGTGCGGTGGTTGCACAAGTAGATGGCACCACGCTAAAGGCTGCTGTGTCACCTCCAAGCCACTCAGCCACGTTTCCCAGCCCAGTGCTGGGCAGAGAAGTTAACCCGGGTCCTGCAGCCTCACTGCGGCTTTGCTCGGGGGGGAGCACCCATGCCACCCGAGCAGGGGCTGCCCCAGGGACTCTGGTGCAGTTTTCAGGCTGGACGTTCTCCAGGACAGCTCACTGTGTTGCTTTGATGAGACAGCTCTTTCTCGCGGCTCTTTTGTACATTTAAGCTATAAATTCTTAATATTTGTTGTGCCTTGTTCATCAACGACCAGGTTTTAGGAGGCCTTCAAAGGCTTGGTCACAACACAAATAATGATTAATAGTAACAACAGAAACCTTTGCCTGAAATGCCTGTGTCCTTTTTCGTAATAGGTAGCTGGTCAATACTTCACTCTTTGCAAATTTAGCATCATACAGGGGAAAGAACAGTATTTTTTTTTAAAACACCTTTTCTATCAGGGTGTCATCAGTTACTTGCTACTCTCTTGTGTACAGATTCTGGTAGATCTGAAGTCAAAGTTTTAGTCTAACACTTCGGTCTTGGTTGAAATGCAGACATTGCCCTTCCTACATCATTGAAAGCCAGACTTAACCGTACATTGAAAGCCAGACTTAACGCTCCTTATGAAAACCCTGAGAAGAGAGAGCAGAAGCAGGGCTCAGCCTGTACGAAGACCAAGATGTGCCTCTGGCCAAGCGAAACAGCTGTGATCAACGGTGGGACCAGCAGACAGCAAGCGCCGCTCCCCGCTTCTTTATGTTGCTCTCCGCTGTTAACACCATTGACACCGATTGCTATTTAACAACTTCTGGTTTGAAAGGATTGGTCTTTTTGATTGCAGGAGGATTTAAATTAAATTTTGATGCCTCATCTTAGCATACCCCGTAATACCTTCAGCTTTAGCTTACAGCGGGCGCGGTGGGTATGCTAGACGCAGCCCTCATCTGATCCCAGCCAGCCATAGAGCAGGCTGCCTTTGCCGCATTTTATCTTCCCGTACAGGCACCTTCCCTTGGATTGTTTTTTGGCTTTGCCAAGTTTAGCATGAAGCACAGCCTACAGCCAGAGGGAACAAAATCTATGTTTTTAAACCGTGTTCCTTAATGAGTCTGCCCCAAATTAACACAGCCTCCTTTACAACTTCAAAGACCTTCCCACTTCTCAAAGACACACTGCATATATCTCTGAAACAAAGTTCATGCCAAAGGGCTTTTTTCTTTTTTTTCTTAGCTTAGCTGCCAAATGCTGCATTAACTCACTAGCTGAAATGCTGATTCATCAGACCCTACTCGTCAGAAATGCCTGTGTGCTCTCAAATAGAGATTGCTTTCTTTTCTGAGTTTAGATGCCTCTTCCGTGACAAGTTTCAAGCTTTACGGCCTCAAGAGATACCTCATCCTTATTGGGTTCTGGATTGCCACCACAGATTTAGACCCATCGGTTACCCCTTTCAAAACCTCTCATGGTGTTGGGGGCCGAGGGGCATGAGTTTTTAAATTATTATTATTATTGTTGTTGCTGTTGTTATTGTTATTATGTCATATTGTTATTTTTATTATTGAACTAAATTCTTGCTCTGTTTTTTTACAAAAGATCCTAATTTGGAAGCTGGATCACAGGTGTTGCTACCTGTCCATTTTATGGGGGATATTTCTGTTTTCAAGGGGCCCTAGCTCAGCCGAGGCACACATTCTTTAATTGATACTGAAGGGATTCCTAGTGCTATCAGCTCCCTCGACTTTCTGATTTCACTGAAATCACAGGATTT
>NW_009259588.1:4868292-4871056 GCF_000687185.1 Egretta garzetta
CAGGAAGTTGGAAGTTAAGAGAAGACAAAATTAACACAAGCACAGAAGTAATGAGAGAAGGGCACAGTGACACAGAAACCAGGGAAAATGGTTTGGTAGTTCAGGGCAAAACTAATTGCTCGGCAAAGGCAGATGATGTGGTTTAGAGTGCCTTTAGTGGAGGGCAAAATCACCTTGTTCAGTCAATGTGAGACAGCTGACGGTACTAATTCTTTTCTCACACACATTTGGTGAGTGTAGTGTAAAGAATAATGACTAATTACTATTTGTTTTTAACCTCAAAAATGCTACAAAATTTACAACCTGGCTTATGAGTCTTAAGGGTCTGAGTTTAACTGAACCTTTTCGCATTACCCCTGTTGTCGATGAATCCAGAGCAAACAGTTTCAATTAAATTCATCGCTAGGCAGACAGCATGTTGGGCAAAGAACATGATAAATTTCGTAACATGAAAAAAAAGAAAAAACTTTTTTTTTTTTCCCCAACTGATTTACCCAAATCCCACCAGATTAATAGATTCCAGCAAAATTTCACTTTTGGATTCAAAGATGCTTGGGTTTGGTCTGAATTTGTTCAAATCCAGCTCATGTTATTATTACGATGTTATCAAATGATAGTGTTTTCTAAAACATTGTAATTCCCCTTGCACTGGTATTTTATGGGCTGAAGTCCCATGATCCCTCATGCAGCTGTCAAAACCTCCAACTTTCCCAGGACAACTGTTACAGTTTATTTAAGCGCTGTCAGTGCCAAAATCTGGGGCATTCTGGAAATCTGAGGGTAGCACAAAATAAACTGAAGCTGAGTGTCAGAAAAAATGAAACAGGGAATATATTGCTCACTGACTGAGTTAATACAAAAATGAATTAGATAATAAAAACCTTCTTTGAAAAGAAGGAGCTGCCACTAGAATTTCTGTTTTTACTGCAAAACTCAGTACTGAAAGGCTGCAAAAAGTAGGCACTTCACCCCAGAACTGAGGGCTGGCTTCGCACCGCTGTGCAAATACAGCTTTTGCCATAGGACAAGCATGTTCTTTTACAGCTTAATAAATATGGCAGTCATCCAGTCACGTCCCCGGGATGCCAAACCTTTACCTTCCCCACTTAGCCCTCGCTGTCAAATACTTCCAGTGACTTCTACAGGGCCATTTCAAGGATGGGAGAGCTACCGAGATCCGACCCTACAAGACCCAGGCGAGACGGGCGAAAAATGGATGGGTCTGAGAAAGATAAGAAAAGCAGGACAAAGATCATAAGGAAGGATTGCAGCTGCCTCTTGCCTTTCCTCCTTGTATGTTCACAGGTGACTTGGTTGAGAAGAACCTGGGCCACCCCGGCGGCAGCAGGGGCACTCTGGAGGTCAGGGCTGGAAAGCGGCGATGGGATCGGCCAGGAGCCAGTGCCTCATTAGGCTTCTCTGATGCATCTTTCTTTGTAGATTTGTTGGCCTGCTGGGCTGCAGACCCTTTCTGATACAAAGCGTAGCATCCAAAGAAAACACACTGATCAGTCTTAAGGTAAATGCAGGGTTACAGATTTAGTTTTCAAAGTTTCCTTTCAATTTATTTTAAAAAAAATTAAATTGGTACTACCAAATTTAATGACAAGGCTACCCTGCTGAGTTTGGAGCCCAGAAAGCTATTGTCTCCCTGGTCTATGTATCCTAGACCGTGCTAATGTTTTCTATAATGCAGCTAATAACCAACCATCAGCAATAAATGCCTTGTCATCTCATTGTCGCACACAGCAATAGCTGGAGCAGTGATACTGACAAATGAACCTGCGTAATCACTTTAGATTTCTTTGTTACATTTCACAGTGTGAAGACTGCTTCTGCTCAGCACGTCACAAAAAAACAAACAAGAGCTATAGCTGTCTCTTCCATCAATCTCAGCTTATTTTTGTCAGCCCTCTGCCTCTACAGCCGCAACCCCACCACCGCTTGACAGCGGACGGGGGAGCCGACGGTTTGGTGAAGGGGAGGTGGTCGGTGGTCAGAGTGAGATGGATGGACCTCTGCACTCTCCCTTCTCCTTTGTAAACAATTTTTGCCTTGAGAGAGCAAGCGGGCAGGGGGAAAGTGAACTTTTTTTTGTACTTTCCAAGGCTGCTTCACACAGAAAAAGAGAAAAGTGGGGAGGGGGGGCTCTCATTAAAATCCAGTCGAGTCTGCCATTTTACCTTTTCAATCTTTTTATAGTTTCAAATCATTAACTATCAGCGTGAAGCTCAAAGGTAGCGCTAGCCATCTATGAAACAGTGACACATTTGACAATAATGCTTTTGAAGAGCTTGTCACATCCTCTTCCCAAATCAGTCTCATTAATGCTCAGACTGTCTCTCTTTTCTCCCTGCTTCTTTTCTCCTGATTTCTCTCTAATTAGCTTGGTTTTTTATGCTCCCTTGTTCCACAGTTTGAGTTAAAAAAAAAAAAAAAAAGGGGAAAGAAAAAAGAAAAAAAGAAAGGAGGTGGATGTCATTTCCATGAACCCCAAGGCCAAGTTAATCAGCAGAATTAATGACTCTATTACCCATTAGACTTGGGGCTATGGTACTTATATGGCAGCACCCAGTGTTCTCCGATCCCATGCTTCTTCACTTTGCTCTGACAAATGTAAACTTTTGCTCTCTCCTGGAAGCACGGTCGCTGCTCCTGCCAGCCCACCACGCTCCCCTTCAGCCTGCAGGGGCTGCTGTGACCCGGGAGGGCAGCCGGGGCACGCCGCTGCCGCCCTCCCTTAGCTCCGCGACCAGGAAGGGAG
>NW_009259588.1:4871182-4878008 GCF_000687185.1 Egretta garzetta
GAAGAAGTGGCTGGCAGCTCTCGGTGCTTCAAATCCAGCAAGAGGTACAAGGCTCTACAAAACAAGATGCCCACAGGATTTATCTTGTCTGAGCTGCTTCAGCTTCCCCTCATCACCACCAACCCATGCAATGGACAAAACATCACTTTGCCCTTTGGTAAAACAGAAACTGGAGCAGAAAGACAGGCTTTAATGCCAGGAGCAACCAACGGGAAAGAGCTATTGAGCCCAGCCTCCTGATGCCCCTGTTGATGGAGGACATGCCCACCAGGATGGCAGGGAAGGGCTTGCACAGGCTGGGAGACCCTCTGCACAGGCAGTGGGTTCCCTGAAAACTGTTTGCAGGGTTTATTTCGAGAATCCTCTCTCGAGCCCTCTCACAGCACAGTGTGCCTGAGCCTTTCTGGCCTGAGCTGCCCCTGCCGTCCCATGTTGAAGGGAGTCAGTCCTGGCTCCTCCATCGCTCGGGGCGGTGGAGCAGAGGCACCCAAGAGCCCTCAGCACAGGCAGTAGTGCTGCATTTCGACCCGCTCCTCCCTCGCACCAGTCAGCGCAGCACCACTGCACAGATGAGGCCAGGGCTCCAACCAGGTCATCAGGGCAGGCTGCTCTCAGTCTGCCTTTCCTCGCTTTTGGGAGCACTTTCACCTGGGGACAAAGTAATCAGATTCTTTGCATCATTGGAGGGAGAATGTGCTCAGGCCCTGAGCTGATGGGGAGTTGCTCTTTTTATGTCACTGAGTTTTGTATGGAAACTTTGGGTCTTTTTTTCTTCTGTTGTTCCAACTGCTTGACTCACAGTTTTAGCAAAATTGCATTACTACACAGCCAAAATACAAAGAGTCCCGCTCCCCTGCCCCCAGCTACCTCTGTTCAGGAAACAGCATGCTTTTGTGATTAAAAAAAGGATACGATAGGAAAGGACTTTTCTTGGCTTGAAGAATGAGGGGGGCTTAAACTGGCTTTCTGAGACAATAGCCTTATTTTCACATGTATAACCAAAAATAAAGCATGATCCCTTGGAAAGATTTGCACACCTCCTCTAGTCTGCAGCCACGCAGCCTTAAAAATCAGTGGCAGCTCTGCCTTGATCTCACCAGGAGCGAACCGACTGCTGGCAAGCATCTTGTGCTGAAGCAGCACAGCGGGGCACCATCCATCCACAGGACTCAAACCTCCCAGAAGGCACAGAAGCCAAAAATGTTTGTGTGCTTCTGAAAACACCTCGATCCTTTTAGCCCAGGTAATCCCTGTACTTTAAAGGAAACAGAAAATTGAGCTTTCTCTGATGTATTTGCCTCATGTATTTCCTCACGCCCTTTGCACGTTGAAGCGGTCTTGCTGATACAAGTGCAGCCCCTGCGCACTGAGGTCAAGACCTCCTCTCCGCAAAAAGGTGTGGGGTACCAAGTCCAAGCCATAAGAGGTACAAGCCGTTTGCACAGCAACTAAGAGGGACATTTTTAACTACCAGAAATGGAAACAAAAGGCAAAAGACAAGTACTACATGCCAATGTGACCAAGAGCATCCAGGAAAGACAGATACCATTTCCTACGTGTACTCCCCATTAACCCCATACATGCCTCAACGCTCACACTCAGGCCTTGCTACAGCTTAGACACAAACCAGGGTCAGCCAAGACTGAACCCTGCCTTTTCTTTCTTCGCAGAGCATAGCTCTTAAATAATGGGGACAAAAATAGGAAGATGGATTGAAGAGGCTGCGTGAGGCTCCAAGGAGCAAAAAGGCTGGGAGCACAACCTCTTCAAACTCTGCTGCCTGCCATGGGCTAGTTTTGGTCTCTTACCAGAGTTTTTATGCTATAACTTCATTACAGTCACCCTGTTTCCAGCTCTGTCCCTGACCATTTCTCTCTTTGCAGATCTCAGCACTCAGCAGTGCAGATTTCGGTGCCATAGACTCACCCATGCAAGCAATCCAGGTAGCGCTAGCCATCTATGAAACAGTGACACATTTGACAATAATGCTTTTGAAGAGCTTGTCACATCCTCTTCCCAAATCAGTCTCATTAATGCTCAGACTGTCTCTCTTTTCTCCCTGCTTCTTTTCTCCTGATTTCTCTCTAATTAGCTTGGTTTTTTATGCTCCCTTGTTCCACAGTTTGAGTTAAAAAAAAAAAAAAAAAGGGGAAAGAAAAAAGAAAAAAAGAAAGGAGGGGGAGGTAATTTCAATAATGAGTTAAAAAAAAAAAAAAAAAGGGGAAAGAAAAAAGAAAAAAAGAAAGGAGGTGGATGTCATTTCCATGAACCCCAAGGCCAAGTTAATCAGCAGAATTAATGACTCTATTACCCATTAGACTTGGGGCTATGGTACTTATATGGCAGCACCCAGTGTTCTCCGATCCCATGCTTCTTCACTTTGCTCTGACAAATGTAAACTTTTGCTCTCTCCTGGAAGCACGGTCGCTGCTCCTGCCAGCCCACCACGCTCCCCTTCAGCCTGCAGGGGCTGCTGTGACCCGGGAGGGCAGCCGGGGCACGCCGCTGCCGCCCTCCATTAGCTCTGCGACAAGGAAGGTAGCAAAACTTACCACCTGAAACAAATGAGATGGGCAAAAATGAGGTGGTATCGCTTTTTTTCCTCTCTTTCTCGCATCTGTCTCCTAGCACTGTGCCCGAGCTGTGTCAGTCCTGCTACTGCAGTTCTCCATGCGGATGCTTTGGGGCCCTGACCTGGGAGAAGTGGCTGGCAGCTCTCGGTGCTTCAAATCCAGCAAGAGGTACAAGGCTCTACAAAACAAGATGCCCACAGGATTTATCTTGTCTGAGCTGCTTCAGCTTCCCCTCATCACCACCAACCCATGCAATGGACAAAACATCACTTTGCCCTTTGGTAAAACAGAAACTGGAGCAGAAAGACAGGCTTTAATGCCAGGAGCAACCAACGGGAAAGAGCTATTGAGCCCAGACATCACCTCCTGATGCCCCTGTTGATGGAGGACATGCCCACCAGGACGGCAGGGAAGGGCTTGCACAGGCTGGGAGACCCTCTGCACAGGCAGTGGGTTCCCTGAAAACTGTTTGCAGGGTTTATTTCGAGAATCCTCTCTCGAGCCCTCTCACAGCACAGTGTGCCTGAGCCTTTCTGGCCTGAGCTGCCCCTGCCGTCCCATGTTGAAGGGAGTCAGTCCTGGCTCCTCCATCGCTCGGGGCGGTGGAGCAGAGGCACCCAAGAGCCCTCAGCACAGGCAGTAGTGCTGCATTTCGACCCGCTCCTCCCTCGCACCAGTCAGCGCAGCACCACTGCACAGATGAGGCCAGGGCTCCAACCAGGTCATCAGGGCAGGCTGCTCTCAGTCTGCCTTTCCTCGCTTTTGGGAGCACTTTCACCTGGGGACAAAGTAATCAGATTCTTTGCATCATTGGAGGGAGAATGTGCTCAGGCCCTGAGCTGATGGGGAGTTGCTCTTTTTATGTCACTGAGTTTTGTATGGAAACTTTGGGTCTTTTTTTCTTCTGTTGTTCCAACTGCTTGACTCACAGTTTTAGCAAAATTGCATTACTACACAGCCAAAATACAAAGAGTCCCGCTCCCCTGCCCCCAGCTACCTCTGTTCAGGAAACAGCATGCTTTTGTGATTAAAAAAAGGATACGATAGGAAAGGACTTTTCTTGGCTTGAAGAATGAGGGGGGCTTAAACTGGCTTTCTGAGACAATAGCCTTATTTTCACATGTATAACCAAAAATAAAGCATGATGCCTTGGAAAGATTTGCACACCTCCTCTAGTCTGCAGCCACGCAGCCTTAAAAATCAGTGGCAGCTCTGCCTTGATCTCACCAGGAGCGAACCGACTGCTGGCAAGCATCTTGTGCTGAAGCAGCACAGCGGGGCACCATCCATCCACAGGACTCAAACCTCCCAGAAGGCACAGAAGCCAAAAATGTTTGTGTGCTTCTGAAAACACCTCGATCCTTTTAGCCCAGGTAATCCCTGTACTTTAAAGGAAACAGAAAATTGAGCTTTCTCTGATGTATTTGCCTCATGTATTTCCTCACGCCCTTTGCACGTTGAAGCGGTCTTGCTGATACAAGTGCAGCCCCTGCGCACTGAGGTCAAGACCTCCTCTCCGCAAAAAGGTGTGGGGTACCAAGTCCAAGCCATAAGAGGTACAAGCCGTTTGCACAGCAACTAAGAGGGACATTTTTAACTACCAGAAATGGAAACAAAAGGCAAAAGACAAGTACTACATGCCAATGTGACCAAGAGCATCCAGGAAAGACAGATACCATTTCCTACGTGTACTCCCCATTAACCCCATACATGCCTCAACGCTCACACTCAGGCCTTGCTACAGCTTAGACACAAACCAGGGTCAGCCAAGACTGAACCCTGCCTTTTCTTTCTTCGCAGAGCATAGCTCTTAAATAATGGGGACAAAAATAGGAAGATGGATTGAAGAGGCTGCGTGAGGCTCCAAGGAGCAAAAAGGCTGGGAGCACAACCTCTTCAAACTCTGCTGCCTGCCATGGGCTAGTTTTGGTCTCTTACCAGAGTTTTTATGCTATAACTTCATTACAGTCACCCTGTTTCCAGCTCTGTCCCTGACCATTTCTCTCTTTGCAGATCTCAGCACTCAGCAGTGCAGATTTCGGTGCCATAGACTCACCCATGCAAGCAATCCGCTTTCCCTCAGGTATGAACGTTCATGCTGCACTGTGCAGCCCATGCACACTGAAGAAGCCTCTTGCATGAATGCTGAGCGAAAGCCCCAGTGTGCCAGCTCCTTTCTGTCAGCTTGCAGGTTTTCCCTTCTTTGGGGAGTTATTTCACACGCTTCTCAGATGGCTCTTTTTCTTCTTCCAAATGTGACCTGGCTCGGCAGCCATCCTCACTTTCATGAAGCTGCAGCCCTGAGTTGGGAGGCTCTGGATATTACCTAAGGAAGGAGGACAACTCAGCTGGACCAGGATGCTCTAGGCAAACAGCTGCTCAAGGAGTAAGGTTACAGAGAACATCAGCTCCTTGACACAAGTTTTAACTGGCTGGTTTGGATGCAGAAGTTATCAAACCCTGTAAAAATAGCTTGAATACAGATACATAAATATAGAAAACTGGGTTCTTCCCTGTCTTTGCTTTTACCTTTCCTGAATACTTGTTGCATCTCCTTGAAGTCATGCAGGTTCTTCCTGAAGGGCCCAATGCTCTGAAGCAAAGGGGAGATGAATCTAAAACAGATGAAGAAATCACAAATCTGGCCTGTTTGGCACTTGTCACACTAGCAGGCATGCCCCAGCAGCACCGCTGCTGCCCTCATTACCAAAGGATCGCCCAAGCCAGATGTGGCTGTGGCAGTGGCAAAACATACCTGCTCTTATACCTGTGCACAGGGCTCCTCTTGAGCTGCAAACCCATCAGAGGTACTGCAGTCCTGGTGTTGTCTCCCAAGGATCAGTCCCAGCTCCTTCATAGTCAGCGTGAAAACCATGACTGCTTTGCAGGCTGCTGCATGCAGGCCCTGTGAGGAATTTTCTTAGGTGAACTTCATAACACAGCAAAAACGTTGGCCTTAAATTTTCCTGTAAAACAGGGAGAAAAGTTACCTTGGTGGTCCCTGGCAAAGGATAATAATCAGTTAAAAAAATTAGGATAAAATCCACCAGTAAAAACAGAGAAGCAGCCTAGCCAGTGATTAGCATTAGCACTTCTCCCACATGGAGACATTATTTTGCCACCGTATTTTTCATGCACTGTTGTTTCAGATTCACTGGACCGATGTGACTGAGCAATAGCTCCCCTCACCCAAAACTAAACTGACCTGAGAGAACATCTTTGATTTTATTGCCTCGTTTTGAATGCCTGTTCAGAATTCAGTGCTTCTTTAGATATAGCTTTAATATGCACTTTTCTAAAGTGCTTTCAACAGTAAATATAGCAGACCAGGGATAAATTTGGCCCAGTGCATTTAACCACGTGAAATAGAGCTAAGGCACAGGGGACATCCTTGAGTTCCAACTCATCTGCCCCCCAAAATCCATAATAATAATATTTTTATTTTAGCACACGTACCTGAAGGCCTCTAGGTACTTTAAAAAAATGTATAGAGTAGTAAAAGTAATTTAGTCCCCAATACTTGCATATTTTAATTCATGGTAGATTATTATTCCTCTGCACACATATTGCTTTAGTCATCTACGTTTTTATACCCTGTCTTTTTACTGTACAACGGAGTTCTTAACCATATTTATGGACTGCTGTATTTTCCCTGTACACCTATGCACCTTATTATTTATTCATAATCTCCCATTTCCCTTTAAGTTATTGTTCGCAATACATTTTTAAAATCAATAATAAAGCCAAAACTCCAGTTTTTGACTTTTTAAACTAAAGAAGAAGCTGCACGGGGCTAAGCAATGTTTGGTTCGCCCATAGGAGTAAAGGCAGGATTTGGCTCAAGAATACATCAGTCCAGGTAGGAGGGAAACCATTAAGATTCACACTGCATCCTGCCTCTCTTGCCCAAACAACCAGCAGGCACAGGTATCAGCTGACTCCATGCTTGTTGTGAGGAGGATGAGTTTTGCTAGCACAGGCATCTCATTAACGATCAAAACTCCTCATAGCAGCAGGTGAGCCAAGGCCTTAATGGCACGCCTGCACCGTTTCCCAAAGCACCTTCCTGGAAACAAGGATGCTCTTGGCAAGTCCTTCCTGGGACCGCTGCCCCCTCCGACAGCACCAACACGGGTAGGTCTGAGCCCATCATTCTAACTCGGGAGCGCCATGGCGGTAATTACCTGCTTTGTAATCGACAGCACTGGATGTTTAAAAACATTGCACTTCTGAGCCTGGTGTTTTTCCATGTC
>NW_009259588.1:4878030-4880698 GCF_000687185.1 Egretta garzetta
AAAAATGCATTAAATCTTTATGTATGTATTCTCCTTCAGAATTAACTTGGCCTTTATGAGGCTTATCTTAGTTTAATTGTGAACAAGAGCATCTACACAGGGATTCAATGCAATTTAATCAATCCACTTTAAATTCAGATCGGTTAGCTAGTTTGGATTTCTTTCCTTCCACATGCCTGTGTAGGCTAACCCATGACTCAACAGGTCCGAGGGGTGGCCAGCAGAGGGTAGGAGTCTGTACAACATTGTACCTGTTTTTCTGAAAGACAGTGTCCACTTCCTATTTTCCTGTGCACCCTTACAATTTTGAAAGAAACTTCCTTCTGAAAACAGCCAGGATCCTTTCTGGCATAACTGCACAAAGATCCCCAGTGATGGCCCCTAGGAAGTCCTTGTGGTTCTACCAGGTTGACAGCGCCTCATCCATGAAAAATTCAGACGTCCAGACGGAAGGAGGCAGCTCTACCATTTTTTCTAAATTCCTTCCTAGGGACCGAGTCATGGGGAGACACTATCTCTTATAACACCTTCTATTCAGTGAGCTGCTATTACCAACAGGGCATGCCATGGGGCGGTTGTTATCTACCAGCTATTCCAACTAACCTAAAACAGGTCTCTCCTTGGAGTTACAGGAGACCAGTTAGTCCCACTGGATTGTCTGTTTTTGGCAATGCTGAAATACGGATCATTTAAGCTTCTTAAGAGGAACTACCGTGTTCCTCTAACTTTTCTGTCCCAGAAAGAAGGAGAAATGAGCTGTGAACCGCAAAACCTTGCTGTCTGCCTTACAGCTTTCCCTCTTTCCCCATATATTCATACTAATATATCTAAGCCTTCTTCCTCTCTATTACGTATGTTTCTCTTCAGAAGTCACATATTTCACTGTTCATCTCCTAAGGGCAGCCAGAATATCACATGAAAGGGAGTTGTCATTTCTCCGCTATTCCTTTGGGGTTCATCTCATAATTCAGAAAGGCCCAGACAAGCCTGGAACTTGCAGGAATTTGCAAGTTTTTCCTGCACGCTGTCTTTTCTAAAGACATTTGAAATAAAATCCTCAATACCAACAGACACGATACATATGAGAAAAATATGTTTTGTTGCTGAGTTTGAGATGAGGAAGAGAGGCCAGTGAGGGTCAAGAAGATGCTGCATAAGGTTAGAAACAAGTGAGGTGTAGACTGTGTCACTGCTGTCTCACAACATAGCCACATGTTCTCAGACTGCATGAGGAGAGGAAATATTGCATCTTCTACATTGCACACGTCCAGTCACTGTCATTTGAAAAATACGGGTTTATCATGAGCACCTGGACAAGTGTCACCAGAGCTCTCTGTCAGAGGTAATTAAGATTCATAAGCAGAAGGGCTCATTCTGGGTTTGATGCCATTCCCAAGCCATGAGATCGATGCCTTTCCCTCCTCTGTCCCTCCATATAGTCAGGCACCAGTTCCCCAATGTATTTACAGCACTGCTCTGTCTCTCTGCCTGCATTCATCCTTGTGCCTTTGGCTTCACCATCTTGTTATTAGCAAGCTCTGTACCCTAGAGGGCCTCTTCAATGGATTATCTTTTCTCTGCCTTATGTACTGACCAGTTAAAAAAAATTTCCATCACTATATTTTCAGGTTTTCCTTCTTTCTCTTCAGATAATCAAAGCATATTTCCAGGCCTTTGCTATTCCCTGTCTCAAGGCCTACAGGCTCACCTCTGCAAAGGGTATCCATCCTTTTTGGTAGCATCACCTCCTCTTCCTCCGAAGTACATTGTAATGCTGGTCCTCAGCTTCACATGCCTCACACCTTCACCTATGCACTCTAGCCTCTTGCTTCATCTCCCACCAGCCATCTCCTCCATGTTGTCACCAACACCAGCTTTGCTGCCTGCTCTTCAGCTTCTTGTGATGATATTTTTAACAGGCTCTTCAGTAAAGGCCCTTACAAAAACACCCTCTCTATGCCTGACGACCACGTTTATCCACCGGTCCTTCTCATTCTGCTCATCTCCGCAGGGAGGTCCCATGCAACCAGCCCCTTCATGATGGCCGGGGCAGCCAGCAAACAGCTGCTACAAAATTTACGTTTTTATTGCAATTACTTTCACAGCTTCAAATCACTTTGCTCCTCTTTGCCCTCCTTCCCTTCTCTTCAGCTACACAACTTTATACGTGTTTGTATAGCACCAACTGAGCACCACTACTGCCAAGTCCCAGTTGCTCCTACTTGAAATGCAGACATTAATCATAGAATCATAGAATGCTTTGGGTTGGAAGGGACCCCTAGAGGTCATCTAGTCCAACCCCCCTGCAGGGAGCAGGGACACCACTAACTAGATCAGGTTGCTCAGAGCCGCGTCCAACCTGGCCTTGAATGTTTCCAGGGATGGGGCCTCCACTACCTCTCTGGGCAACCCATTCCAGTGTTTCACCACCCTCATTGTAAAGAATTTCTTCCTTATATCCAGTCTGAATCTGCCCTTCTTTAGTTTAAAACCATTATCTCTTGTCCTGTCACAACAGGCCTTGCTAAAAAGATTGTCCCCATCTTTCCTATATGCCTCCTTTAAGTACTGAAAGGCTGCAATAAGTTCTCCCCGCAGCCTTCTCTTCTCCAGGCTGAACAACCCCAACTGTCTCAGCCTGTCCTCATAAGAGAGGTGCTCCAGCCCT
>NW_009259588.1:4880801-4889093 GCF_000687185.1 Egretta garzetta
CCCCTGCAGCCCGTGGTGAAGACCATGGTGGGGCAGGCTGTCCCCCTGCAGTCCATGGAGGTCCACGGTGGAGCAGATCCCCACCTGTAGCCCATGGAGGACCCCACACCGGAGCGGGTGGATGCCTGAAGGGAGGAGGCTGTGACCCCGTGGGAAGCCTGCGCCAGATCGGGTTCCTGGCAAGACTTTGCGGACCTGTGGGGGGAGGAGCCCACGCCGAAGCAGGTTTGCTGACAGAACTTGTGACCCCGCAGGGGACCCAATGCTGGAGCAGTCTGCTCCTGAGGGACTGCACCCCAGGGAAATTATGGACCTATATTGGAGCAGTTCGTGAAGAACTGTAACCCATGGGAAGGACTCACGTTGGAGAAGTTCGTGGAGGACTGTCTCCCATGAGAGGGACCCCATGCTGGAGCAGGGGAAGAGTCCTCTCCCTAGGAAGAAGAAGCGGCAGAGAAAACATGTGATGAACTGATCTCAACCCCCATTCCCGTCCCCCTGCGCCGCTGGGGGGAGTAGGTAGAGAAATCTGGGAGTGAAGTTGAGCCCAGAAAGAAGGGAGGGGGGGGGGAAGGTTTTTAAGATTTAGCATTTTTTCTCCTCTCCTTCTCTGATTTTGATTGATAATAAATTAATATTTTTGTTCAAGTTGAGTCTGTTTTGCCCCGATGGTAACTGACAAATGATCTCTCCCTGTCCTTATCTCAACTCACGAGCCTTTTGATTTACTTTTCTCTCCTCTGTCTGGTTAAAGAGGGGAGTGATAGAGCAGCTTTGGTGGGCCCCTGGCATCCAGCCAGGGTCAAACCACCACAAGCCCTCCGATCATTTTTGTGGCCCTCCTCTGGACCCACTCCAACAGTTCCATGTCCAAGTTCTTGCGCTGAGGACCCCAGAGGGAGCAGGGCTCCAGGTGGGGTCTCACCAGAGCGGAGCAGAGGGGCAGAGTCACCTCTTGGGACACTGGATATACCCTGGGTGTTAAGATAGGCGTTGCCTTGTCTCTCACACACAAAAACATTAGGTGGTCATGTAGAGCGTGAGAGGCACTTTCAAAGATATAGTTAGTGAATTGCCCTTTTGCTTATATCTTGTTGCAGTAAGAGTATCTGTCATTCTCTTAGTGGTTTGCTGCTTGGAGGGTGATTTTAATTAAAACGTAAAATGTCAAACATTAGTAAGAAGGAGGATAACCCTGTGGGGAGTGAGGATGAATCAAATTTATTAGTCACTGAGCAGCAGGCTGGTAGCCCTTCACTTGGAGAAATTTTAAAAGGCAGTTAACGTGAAATACAGAATCAGTCTAATCTCCCCCTATTCTAACTAACCTGAGCAACATCACAATTTTCCACCAATTCCAGAAACTAAAGACAAATCTGCTACAGAGATTAAAACAGACTCATTTTGTGTGTGCAAAAAGTAAGTCTCATTTATGGGCTGTAAGGGAAAATGTCTCTCTTAGGGGTATTTCTCCTTGTTATCAAGAAATGGCTGTGTTTGCACCGTACACAGTGTGTAACAGGACTGTAAGAGCCACTGGCATTCGGTAGCAAGCCTGAAAACCCACTCCTGGGACTATTTCTTAGGGAGTTGTTGCCAAGAGCAGAGTTTGCCAGTCCGCACTTCTCAGGAGGAAGGTTGACTATAGACCCCTCAAGACAGGAGCAGGGAAGGTCAGGATTGCAGCACATACAACCTCCGCCTGTCCTCCTGCTGTCATGAAATTCTCTGCAGTTCTGCTTTATGCTGTTGCTGAATCCACCGGATCATTCTGTCTGTCTTCCTTGTCATCCACAGACAAATAGCGTCTTTGTTACACTGCAATGTGCCCTCTTAAAACAACATTTCTGGTGTACTTTTTACAGCATCAAGCTAACAAACATTCACTTTTTGTTTTCAAGTTTCAAATTTAATAGATTCAAAGGCAGAGCAGAACAACATCCTGGCTATCCCATAGATATATTGCCTTGTGGCTTATTCCCCATGCAGATTATCAAGAAGCTTATGAGGACACTGAAAGCTCTTTACCTTATGCATGCAGCTAAATGCACGCAGTGACCCAGAGCTAACCATGCCTTGCAAAAGAGGGGCTGCGGGTGGGTGTTTCCAGCTGGATTTTCAGCTCCTCTACCAATGGAAGGTGGGATTTGCTCTGAGCACCTCTACACATGGCAGAAGCCACAGATTTTGGTTGGCAATCATGACCCTGGGCTTATTTCCAGCCCCTGCGTGCTGTTCAGTCACAGGGCAGGGTACAAGCACTCCTCCCTGGTCATTCATGGTCCACACGCTTGGGCTGTGCCCTCGTGTCAGGCTGGTCCTTAGTTGTGCCACCTGCATGCTAGTGCTAGGCTGCCTCGTGCAAAGCAGCTAAGTCCTGTCCTTGAGAGGGTACCAGCTGCTACAGGAGAAATCAAGACAGCCATCTCAACAGAGAAATGAAATAGGGGGTAATTTTCACACCATCACTTCATAATGCAGTGATTTTTTATTTTTTTAAACTTATGATGGGGTGTAAATCCTGGTAAAGATTTTGAACAGCTTTTAGCTAAGAGTCCTTAAAATGAAACGGTTTCATTCAACTTGAAAACTAATTCTATATGGCAGAAAAGACAGGCAGCATTTGGGAGGTGGGGGGGGGAGAAAAAAAAAGAATAGAGCAACAATATAGAGCTTACAAATTACAACCAAGTGGAGCTGTCAATAAGATCTTCCTCACCATATTGTCACAGAATTTTCCTTCTGTGTCACGTTGGTCATTACTGTAACACTACATGAGAAATCACTCCATCTGTTAAAAAAGAAAAGAAAAGCAGCTGCTATCCTCCTGCAAAGATGGAATTAACAAACACCCAGTAACTGTATTCCTTTCAACTTTTGCAGTCACAATTTTAGTCCCACTTTATTTTTGCCACACAAGCCACCAAGCAGTTCTACTGCCATAATAATAAGGCCCTCAAAAAGCTCATTAACCAACGTGAAAGATGCTACCTATGGAAACTGCAACAACCATGACAGTTTTAGCTCCTGCACTGATGGTTTGGAGGGCTTCAGGGTTTCTCTGGTGGCAGGGGAGGAGACGCTAACATTTTGGGGAGGGGAGCACTAATCCAGTCATTGCAGTAGCATAGGAGAGATCTTCATAGAGATTCAAAATTATTTTGCTGACTTAGCTTGGCAGTTGAACCAGGCGAGTCCCATGACATCCAGCCACAGAAAATAAAAGCATTTGAATGCGTGAAGCGGAGGAGCCTGGGGCAAGAGCAGCAGGCTGCCAGCGGAGGCACTCCGGCTCAGGAGGAAGCCTGGGCTAGGATTTTATGACTTACCATTAACACTGAACAACACATGGAGTCCCTGGGAACAGGTTTGTTTAAGATCGCAGCTAGGCTCTATGTGCCAAGAAAAGGGCTGGGTGGGATCACACCTATGCACCATACCTTTCTCTACCTAAATTAGGCTGGAGGGTAGCCTGTAGCTCTTGCAATTCAGGGGACATGGAGGCAAGCTCAGGGAGAGCCCAAATCAAACCCCTAATGGAGATCAAACCCTAAACCAGTCATGTTTCTCCTATGAAGGGTCAGATCACTAAACACCCACTTACCAAAAAGAACCAGTAGCAAAACCAGATGTGACAACCGGTGTATTTAAATAGCTACTGAAGAACTAAGGCTGGTTTGAGTGTGATCAGGCAGGACCATACTGCAGACAGAATGTTGCAGTTAGATGGAGCCCGCTGTTAAATAATGACCCAGACAAGCTCCAGCCTGCCCAGGGGACACCCCTTCTTCTCCATGTTTGCCTGTGCCTCCTTGCCCTCTTGTCCATTCCCTAAGGCTTGTCTCTGGGATCCCACCGATGGCTGCCTTCGTGCTGACAGGTCCCTGCACCAGCTTGAGCTGTGACCAGACATGGTCAAGAGCCATGGAGCCACAGGAGAGTGTTCAGACATGTATTTCCATACTCACGTCACCCTTCTTACACTCTTCACCAAGCATCTGTTGTTGGCCAGGGATGGGGATAGGACCCTCATAAGAAGCATGATGTTACAGTGAGTACGGCTGCTATCATGCAAGGGCAGTTTGGGGTTTTTTCCACCAGTTCAGACTTTTTTTCCCAGCCAGTTGCTTCAACAAGCTTGTAGCTGCATCTAGGCTGGAAGAGAAAATACAAGAGGCAAATGCAGTTCTAGCTGTTTGAAGAGAAACCTCCTGAACTCAACAAGGGTTCACTCCAGGGGCATTCCTGATCCATTTGCTATCCTGTAGGACTCTTCAGTTCACTGGGGAGTGATTTGCAGCTATCTGTGGCAGAAGGAAATGCCAGTAGGCAGCATCATTCCAACAATCTGCAAGATGGTACTATCATTTTCTGGAAAGAATCAATTTTGTTGTAAGTGTGTGAGTTGTATCTGTTCATCTGGTCTGTTAATTCATCCAAAGGCTTTACCA
Organism: Egretta garzetta; assembly: GCF_000687185.1. NCBI lineage: Eukaryota > Metazoa > Chordata > Aves > Pelecaniformes > Ardeidae > Egretta > Egretta garzetta. The sequence continues at coordinate 4,885,253 of NW_009259588.1, forward strand.
TCCTAATAGGCTCAATGGCTACTGTAGCTGGTAGGATAGCTCAAAACAATCATTAAAGGTACACCATTAATTATTATTTACGTTACAACAATACAAAGACCCAAGTGAGATCAGAGTTCCATTTTCTAGCCCAAGGAAGTAATAAAAATCTAGTTCCAAAGAATTTTTATGGAGAAAGCAAGTAACAGGTGGAAGGGAAATTGAGGCACAGTGATTTGAAGTGCTGCTGCAGGAGGGTAGCAAAGCAAGGAATAGAATTACATGTTTTAAGTCCCACTAACACATTTATAAACAGGACTTTCATGTTAGTATCAATGTAAGATATTGAAACAAACTGTAGTCACTAAAGTACACACTAAAACTGGTCAAAAATTTTTCAGAGCCTGAATCAAATGCCACCAGAGAAAGAAGTAAGCTTTTTTTCATAAGAACCTATCAGTTTCCAGCAGCAACAAAAAAGCAAGGCACACAAACCAACCAGAAAAACCCCTGGAAAAGTTTCAATCATAGAATCATAGAACGTTTTGGGTTGGAAGGGACACCTAGAGGTCATCTAGTCCAACCCCAAACCAGGGTGAATCTTCTGGCCAAGCCTAGAGAAAGCCCTAAGGGGCTAAAGCCCACTCTGAGCTGATTCAGAACACAGACTGGCCCAAGGTTTTCCCCATTTTGGAGCACCTCATCATGGTGGTCCAGGTCCTTCTCATTTGCCCTGTACCCTTCTGCAAGCCAATGCAGCTGGGCTGATGCAGGAGATCCAGTCTCCTGCCCCTGTTCTGAACAGGACAAGCAGAAACTTTAAACAGATGCTTCCCCGCCAAAAGGGTTGCCCCATAGAGCTTATCTAGCTTATCTGAAGGGCTCTGGAGTCTCAAAATCAGCAGAGGAGCCAGGTCTCCTGCATACTTCTGCTACCTCTGTGCATGGGACAGAGCCACTGGCTTAGCACACATCATGGATTTTAAACACAGCAAAATGTGCTGTTACGGGCTGGCTGAGTTTCCAGCCCTATTGTTTCGACCAGGGACAGGCCACAGGGTCTGGCTCTGTTCAAGCATTTTAAATACCACAAAGTTTGTTGTTACCATTTATGTGGCTTTGGTTCAAGCCATTCCCTGTTTTGACAAGAAAGGAAACTCTGTCGTTTTGAGGCAACCCGACATGAAGGCATTCAATGCATCTGCCAGTCTGCCATCGTGCAGTTTTTCAGCGTAAAGGGTCAGCAAAACCACTGCACCACACATGAACTTTTACATAGCCGTATCTATTGTGCAAATGGAAAACTGTTTTACACAGCATGCCTGACCAAGAGCTTGGCACCACTGCAAGAACTAGTCTATGTAGCAAACTGGATTTTATCGCAGGCTGAAAGACTCTTAAAGTCCTTGAATACAAAGAGCTCCATTTAGAAAGAAATTGCAGTGTGTAAATATAATCCACAATCAAGGCTCTCAGAGTCACAAAATAGCATGACTATATCTCTGATTACTAATTTAATCAGGCACCACAAGCACTTAAGTGAAGAACCCCAACCAGACAAAGGGAGATCCTTACAGCTGTTTTTAGCAGGCTGTATTTTGCCATAGACATGTGAGCACAGATCCCAGTTTGTAAGCGATCCCATGTCTGAGGGGCAACATTTACTAGAATAAAGTGAGATTGCACTGATGCGAATCGCAAGAATCTGCACAGACCCAATCCTGCACTGGTAAACCACATACTCGCCCTGTGACGAGAAAGCACAAGTCTTTGCACCATTCACACTGATTCCCATTTAGTCAGAATGCATCAGAAGCTAGAGCTAGCTTGAATGGCTGAAAAAGAAAGATCCATCATTATTTCTGATGCATAAATAAATAAATAAGTAGATAAAGCAAAGCAAAACCAGACAGGTGTCTGCTACAGATGCAAGTCTCATCCCGGACTAAGGAAAAATCCAAAAAGTAACATATACTCTGCCAAACGACTGGGGAGACCAAGACCTGGTGAGACTTTTCTGAGCTGAGCGCTCCCTACGAGCTCCAGAGGCACAGGGACCACTACTGTCCAGCCCAGGGCAGCAGCACATCCCACGCAGCTTTTGGAAAAGTCCTCCTGATCTCCGTCCCCTCCAGGCTCCTGAGCAGCATCTGGGGGGAAAAGGGAATCTAATGGCACTTTGTTCTTTTAAAATTCCCAAAGAGCACACAGGTCTCTCCAGCTACATGTTAGGTGTCTTAAATATATCTATGGATCTGGGTGCCAGAAAATAAAATATTGGGAGTACACAGGCGGTTTTTGGGTTTTAGCCTGCTTCCTTTTCTCTTACTATTCACCTTGTTCTGTCCACTTACACCAAAACACTTTGGAGCAATTCAGTGACCACTGAGGCACCTTCTGCATGGTACTGTGCCACAGACTGTCAATCCCATACGGATATCTCAGACAGAGCTGGGCAGTCCAAAATGGCACAACCTTTACATACCTATTGGTAAGTCCTATGACCAGCCTGCTGCTGCTTACAGACACGAATTATATCCATCAGCTTAGTTTTCTGACAATATCTTGAAGGGATATAAAAATATCTATATGACACATACCTTCTCCCCCTCTCCCACCCTCCTCCCTGTTCAGCCCTAAGCAAGAAACGGGTGAAAAAAAAATTCACAATGCCACCTAAAATGAAATCTCTGCTTAGTTAGATGTATTAATAGCTCAACCCAATTTCTGATGTAATTGCATTAATTGTTCCTGTCCCGACTGGCTTTCCAGGAGAAAAAGGAAGGTTCATTTAAATATTAAACACCGAAAGTGTTGGGGTTTTTGTTACGGCTTTGTGCGCAGATGTGAAGCAGAGTGCTAAATATCAGCACTCTGCCTAGTTGAAGGCTGTTGTGTTAGCAGGAATCCTCACCTATTCGTACAAACTAGCGTGTACCAGATGGCTCCATGGGAGTCAGGAGGCTTGAAATGGAGCAATCATTCAGTCTGCAGATGGAATATACAGTACGTTCCCAGTTAAGTAAGGGGCTCATTTATTCAGATAGATTCTGCATATATGGAGCGTGTCTCGGAGGACAAGCCGGTTTCCATCTCCAGATTTCTAGCAAATTTCTAAGCTAGGTCCATCCTCCACCATGCTTCTGCTACCAGAGTCCAGCAAAAAGCCCTCTCATGGATAAGGTGGAATTTTGCTCAAGCTGTGCTGAAGCAATACACTGAACACAACATTTGCATTTTTTTTTTTAAATCTTCCCAATCTGGAAAATAAAAGGTGCTCCAATATATATTTTCTTTTCACTCATCATGCAAACATTTGGACAGAACCTTCTAATTCAGTGTTCCAATCAGAGCAGAACTACAAATTTATATGCTAGTTATGATTATTTATCACCAGAAAATAAATCAATGACTTAATGCTAATTAAGACCTGCAGCAGCAACACCCACTGTTGCCATGCAGAGTCCCAGAAGAGAGTCAGCCATGCCTGCCTTTGACGTCTGCAGTAAATGAAGTGCAGAGGCAAGATGTGTGCCTTAGTGGGAAGAGGCAAGAAGGCTCCTGCCTCTTGAACAGACAAGCAGAGAAGTCCAAGCTAAAAGTTTCTGACATGGGATTGTCGTTGTCTGTATAAGAATGTAAACTAGAAGCTGTCCTGAACAGGGTTTAGGGACTCAAGCTATTCAAAGACATCGCAAAGCAGCCTTGCTCTCAAGGATAAAGACTAAATGAGCATTCTAGCCTCAGATTTTCAGTGGCCTACTAAAACATATTTAGGCAAATAACTGAAGAAAACAATGAAAAAGCATGTCTGGGCAAAAGATAGTCATGGGTTTGTATTGTAAGGCTTCATAGAGCTGAT
>NW_009259588.1:4889108-4909349 GCF_000687185.1 Egretta garzetta
TCCATGAAAATACAACAAAAGCTCACATTCCACACAGAAGGAAAAAACCTCTACCTCCTATCCAAAGCCTTTCTCCCCATACCAAGTCTAAAAGTAGGTCCTGAGAGTTAAGTCCAGCCACACCCTAGATCCATCCCCAGCAAAGCCACTTCCCACCTTGGTCCTCCTGGGACACTGAGCTGCTCCAACACACACTGCCCGTTCTGCTGCTTCCCAGGAGCACCGGCACCTCCCTGCACAGACATTTCCAGAAATTATTGGCAGCCTCCACAGCAGGGAAGGGATGGCTTCCAGGCTGGCAGACCACTGGATGCTTCTTCTGCCCTCTCCACAGCCCATGCTGCTGCTGCTGCAGCATACTGGGGCACCGCTCACTTGATCCTTTATTTTTTACAGGTAGGCATAATTCTTGGCTCATGGTACCCAACACAGGCGACGTAGCATGTGATAATGGTATAGTTTACAAATGTGAACATCACAGGGAAAGTATTGATTTATAATAACAAGCTGGAGGAGCAGGAAGAGGGAATTGTTAAGGGACTGTCTTCTATCACTTTCCAAGGATGGGAGGAACTCAATTATACCCAGCAGCCTCACCTAATGTAATTGTATTCGCTGGCTGTTTGCCTTTGAAGTACCCCACCTGCAGTATGTCTTGGCAGTGTATTCTGCCACATCAAAAAGGGAAAGTTTTACTACCTGTGCTTTTGGAAGGCTCATTAAAAACATACCAAGTAGAGAGATGGAGCAGAAAATTGTTATCAAATCCTCTGGGGCTTTTTGTTTTGTGTTGTTTTTCTTCTCAGATCACACAGAAGCCCATGCACTTTGTGGACTCCGTTACAGAAACGTTGATCGCATGGACTGCTGTTAATTCATCATAGCTTTGCTAGACTACTTGTCTTCATTTGCCATGAACACAAACAAATTCTACAGACACACCATATCAAATCTGTTCTCCTGAAAAGACACATTCACTGGTGAAACAAAGAGAAACGTAATGACAATTAATAAACTAACATTTACTGCACTAATTAGCATCTCCTAGAGGGCTTGATTATGTGTTTACACCAGTTAGATACAGCTCAGTATGAGAAAATACCCACATTTCATACATCAAAAGACATTTCTTTCATATTTCCTCTTCCATTCTTACAGTAGTGAAGTGTGAAGACAAGAGCATGAAGGAAGGTAGGATAATTCATTACCTTGTCTCCTACTGATTTGTACATGCAACATTTTTTTTTTTTGAATAAACACAAAGTCATAAATTAGCTTGTAGCAAAATAGAATTAATTGAATGTCTTAGTAGGATCATCAAACCAAGGTTTAAAGTCAATTTATCTGCCTGGGATTTTGCTAATGTGGCTTCAGCTCATTAGGGTGAGAGCTGATACTGTGGATGGGCCACACAGGCTCCTGAAAACATAGGAAAACAGCCCATGTTTTCTTTATTTAGGGACAAAAAACTCTCATACATGTCACAAACAAGCACAGACACATATACATGTATTTACATTCAGAGAAGAAAAAGTGTGAGCCATAAATTAAGTGCTCTCGAGAAAGGGATTTCCTATCAGGAGGACAGTACAAGGACTTCAAATGCTTTCTGGAGACATCCAGTCTTATAAAGAACCCAGATTGTCCCAAGTTTCCTAGCATCCTTATAGCATCGTGCAATTTCTTTAGCTCATGAAAAACGCGGAAGCTACATTAGTAAATAATGGACACCAAGAGACAGTTTGGCTCCATCAGCCCCTCTACCTAAGAGGTAATATTCTGAGGCTGGAAACAATTAGGACACAGAAGTCAGTACTGTGGTTCTGGGAGACATTTTGGTAAAAAATACCGTATTAATCTCTGCAGATACTTCATTACAGCCAGAATGTTTCCTGTCAAGAGGGCTTTCAACAATAAATGCTCCAGCTAAGCAAGGCAGATGGAGTGTGGCAGGAGCAGCCTGGCGCAGAGCATGCCATCGGCTCCTCCAGCCCGCTCCCATAGGCAGCAGTTTGGGTAGGGTTTCCTGGGCTGGTGTCACAGAGAAGCAGGACATCACAAGCACCTCAAATGCAGATCAGAGCTTGAAGCCTGAGTGCTCTGCGCTCCCAGATGCATCCTCCAGCAATGGCAACAGATTTTTATGGGACTGGTTTAAAAAACCCCACCGGGGCTCAGAAGCAGCTCCCAACTGTACCTGGCTAAAGGAAAACTCCAAGCTGACGAAAGACAAAGTGCAACTGCCACATGTCATTAGGTGGGAGAAGGATCACACACACAGCAACTCGAACAACTCAAATCCTGGGGAAGGAAAAGACAGTGCAGTGCAGCACTTCAGCACAGCTTCAGATGAAGTCAGTGATGGCTGCATAGGCTGATGCCAAAGGCCAAACGCAACACCTGGCATACGAACAAAGTCAGCGCACCGAGACAAACAGTCAAGAAATAAATGGCACTTCAGATCTACAAACCTGTGACACACAACTTGCCAGCTGTGAGCATCTCACTTTTGTCGCTGCATGCATACCTCATGCTTTTATTCCTGTTTGCTACTTGCATTTCCGTAGGACCTTGGTCTCAATCAGCTGTGCTGAGAGCCACATAAGTGTCCGGTGGCAGGAGGTGGAACCTCACAATCTAATAAAAGGAGGAAAGAAGCTGCAGAAATGAGAAATTAAACAATGAGATGTCACATCTTTAACACACTCTGAACACAGAAACACATCAGACCATTTACACAGCTAAAGATACAGACAGCAATCTCCAAAAGTACACATGTTCAGAACCTCCTGAATTGGGCACTCAGAAGTTTTTGATAATGCCAGTAGGCGCCTTTGAATGATTTGCTGAGCAAAACTATTTTAAGAACTTCAGGATGAGGGAGACATTCATTACCTTTAATCATAGCTTTAGTCACAGCCTGTAGATAGAGAAGTTCTTCATTTACCAGCAACCCCTGAGGGGTGTTACCAATGGCCTTATCTTTCTCCGTGAGGAAAGCAGTTGCCCCAGAAGTCTTCCAGCTTGTCACAACTTTCACTCAGCACTGGCCCTGACCGCAGACACAGATCATAAGCCTGGTGGGTCTGCCTCGTCATCAATATGGGGACGACCACCCCACCTGCACCCACAAGCCATGACATCCCGCTCCTTGCGTGGGTAGGAGCAAATTGTCCCAGGCTTGACCTCAGTTAGGTAAAAGCAATGCCCATGAGTGGTTTAAAACACATTACATAGGCAGCTGGTGCCCAGGAGGCTCCATTGTACATGCAGGACTGATTTTTTCCCACGCAGGCTTGCTAATTCTCAATAGAATTGGATCAGTTGCTGCTCTTAGATCCCATGTGACAATCACAGCAGGCATGGCCTTTCTGTACCTCGGGCTGGCCAGAGACTGTGACCTCTGCTGCAGTAGGTGGAATTTTGGCCACGTTGAAATCTTTGAAACGTCAGTCCTAAATTTCAGAGATTTCCAAGTACAGCAAGCCAGCTGTGAAAGCATCCCCGTGCTTCAGCCTGCGCCACGCTGAAGTGCTGTGAGCGCTTGGGCACGTAACATGGATGCATAAACATGTTCGCTCTCTCTTCTGCCTGGCCACCTATACATTACCCCACAGCTAGCTGTACTCCATTCCCAGTTTACTAATCTGTTTGCTAGAGACAGTACAGCAGCATCTTAAATGGGATATATCCATCTGGGAACAGGGAAGGCAAATAGCTGGCAGCACCACTGCCTTCCCCTAATGGTCCCAGCTTTCAGTTGTCTTCTCCCTCACCAGCCGTCTGTCCTTCTGCGAGCATAGCTGGTTGCAAACTATCTGATATGAAGATGTCTGGCACCTTATGCTCTAAATAGACTCTCTGATCTAGCCCCTTATCCTCGCCAAACACCCCAGCACTAGGCTAGATAAGGGAGAGCCAGGGCTGAATTGTATACAACTGTATTGCCCAGGACTAATGCAAATATTTGGCCATATATTCAACTAGCATTGACCCTAGCACCACTCGCTGTAATGGACCATTGCCATTTCACATCAGTCCTCCTAAACAGGAACAAGCTGTTCACAGCACATTTAGATGGAGATACAAGAGAACTTCTAAAATTCTTTATGAAAGACCTATTTTCCTAGTACCTTAATTGGCCCTTCTTCAGGCAAAATTCCACTCTCATTTTATGAAGTGAACTTAAGACTAAGAAGTCTTATAAAGAGTCAGCAATAAAGTAGAATCTGGACTGCTCTGAAATCCAGGCCCTAAGCTATATTATTCAGACTCCAAACTCTCCCAAATTATATAGACTTCTCACATGCACCTGTGTGCCTTCAGAAAAATATTTATGTTTGTAGTTTCCCATTCTGCGTGCACAAGTTACTGCCTTTCTTTCCCAGAGAGCCGATATTTGCCTTTCTGCTATGCCCTCCTCTTCTATGGAGAAAGTCCCGCTGGCCCACGGAGCAGGGCAGTGCATAGGCTCTGCATACTTCTTCAGCAGCCACTTTTTGCAGCTACTTAGAAGAATGAGAAGAATTAAAAAATCCTGGGAATGTATCAGCTTGAAGAAAATTAACCTGTTTGCTTTCTTGCAGCAGCAATGACCCCACTCTAGTTGATAAAAAGATTGTTTATTTTTGGTGAATTTACATTTGTTGGCAGCTTGAATGTCACTCCAGCTCCACTGCTTCCCCGTCCCTCCCTTTCATGTGATCTGAAAGCAACTTTGGTTTGTTTCTCTCACTCACAGCAAAGCAGAGCTGCAATAACAGCAAATGGTCCTTGGAAATCACAGTCGCATTAGGCTTCTGTTCAAATAGCTTTTAGGGCTGCGATAATGGGAGGCATTCCTAATAACTGGTGACTCAGTGAGACCCTGCACAGAAGGCCTCCAAATGACAGTACACAATTTAGAATTTAATCTAGAAACAGTGGCGGTGATGAGATTCCAGCTGGGGACCTTCTGGTCTGGAGGCCGGTGCTGTACCAAATAGTCTGAAGCAACTACTTTACCCGACCAGAAAGGAGATGAATCCCTTCTCTTCCCTGAACTTCACAACAACTTTCAGGGTGGCGTTTGACCCATGAAGCGGAGAGTGCCTTCATTGCTGCCTTGACTCTGGAGACTCACCACCCTGAACCATGGCACGTTAAACTGCTGATATGTGGAGACCATCCAGTCATGCGGCATTAATGTGAAAGTTAGTTCCTGAACACTGAATTTCAGCACACTTCAGTTCACAGGCCACCCATATTGTGCTTTTGGACTGTCCTTGGTCTGCTATAAATCCAGACTGGATGCCCGCCCAGAGAGAGCAAAGATAGAGTTCACCCCTTGCTCTCTCCCCATTCCCGGCACAACACTTACTTTGAAATCACACGAAGTTAGCATGACCTATGCTTAGCAACACTGCTCGCATAAAGAACAGGTGGCCTTTTGAGAGGAGGAAGCCATGACCCTAGTGGCAAAAGAAATATATTTTATTTCTTCAAACAAAGCCTTCAAACCCTCAGTCTTTGCCTCCATGATGTGCAAAAGGAGGGAAATTCAGCACAGACTTTTCTTATCCAAGAAGGCCCATGGTCTTTGGGCGGCCACTGGAAAACAGTAAATGGCCAGAGACAAGCACATTGCTTGGAAAGGGAGAGGATGGATGAGGGTCTCCTGGGTACAGGCGTACCCTCCTACTTAATGTTCCTCTGATGTGTCCTGGTAGCATCCAGTAAGAGTGTCAAGAAACCCCTCACACACGCAACAGGGAAAGGACAACTCCACTCCAACTCAGGAAAGCAGGCCGAGAGGAGAAGAGATTGAGCTCAAATAGTTGGGTCCTATTTAGTGCAAAAATCACTATGGACAATAAACTCCAAAAAGCCGGGACAGCATTTACCAACTGGTGGGCTGTCAGAACAAATACCAGTGTCTTAGAATTTATTTATATTTTTTTACTATCAGCAGTCTTCCAGTGGGGTGGAATATTTGCTAACATAGAGTAATTTGAGTTATCCATAGATAGTTCAAAACTACAAAGAGTTCATTGCCCAGATACCTCTATTTAAAATAGATTTGCTTTTGTTCATCAGTGTAATGCACATGGCTGAGAAATGGCAAGGTGCCAAAATGAAACTGCTCCTAATTTTCAGAGGAGGCCACCGGCTAATTACACAGACTGCAGGTGTGAAGAGAGAAGCTCAAAGTAATCAATAGTAGTAATTAATCTGCTAGACTGGAGCTAAAGAGCTAACAGCTGGACATCAGAAATGGACACATGCAACAAGATCAGCAATAATTACCTCTTTAAATATTGAATTTCCATAGCAACAATTAAGCATATAAATAAAGGCTTGAAATCAAGGCTCCGAGGCATGATGCTGAATTGCAAACACAACATTCTCCAAATCAACCCTTTTAATAAAACAGTAACAATATGCTTGGGCTGGGTCGACTGGTCTCTGGTGCTAGCAGAAGCTCAGCTTCTGCTGCCTCCAGATTTTTTGGCTCTTCCTCCTTGACTGCTTCCAAACCCACAGGTTCTGCTGTAACTTCTCTTCTTTCAACTAGCATCTAAAGAGACCTGGTGCAACACATACCCACAACTCACCCTCTCTCTTCTAAGGCTCTCCACCTTACAGCTTTGGCTTTTGCACCAGCTGGAGATGGTTTCCCTCCAAAAAGCTCTGCTGAGGCACCATTTGGATCAGGCTAGCTGTGCCATCTTGACTGGGCAGCATCAGAGCACTCGCTGGTAGGTGCCCTCACAGCAGCCTCTGCCGGGCTGTCAGACGGATCAAGTGCCAGCTTCTCTCCTGGGAGAAGTTTCTCTGAGCATCCTGCCACTATGGGAAACACTACCACCACCTTTCCTGGAAGCACCTAGAGACCTTTCCTCATGTCTCACGGCATGGACCTGCAGCGCACATGGCAGCGTTGCATTCCCCTGGCACCTTTGTGGGGTCAGTAGCACCTGCAGAAATGGATACCCGATTTTCCTCTTGGCTTAACGGCACAGCTTCATCACAAGAGCACTCTCTGCCATGGAGGCTGGAGATGCCATGGAACCGTCATTAAGCTTAGGCTAATCTTCTCAATAAATGTTACTTTCTGATATATACTGGCCAAAACCCACCTTTGCTTATCTCAGCGGAGATGTCAAGGCCATCTTCTCCCTGCTCCAGAAAATTCAGAGTGATGGAAGAGGCACAAATCTGCTCTTCATTATGTTCTCATGTGTCTGTAGCTCCAGAGACGGCTCCAGGGATCCTGACTTCTGCAGGCTGCACCTAACCAGGCAGCAACCGCAGACCACATTACTGCACAGTTTGGAGGAGTTTTAGCAACTCAAGCAGCCAAGGCCAGTCCGCCTCCACCCTGCTCATAAGTTTACTGCAGGGATGAGGTGCCTTCTCCTTCCCAAGAGTTAAACGGCGTCTTTCTGACATATTTGACAGGCCACATATTAACTCACACCTTAGTAATAAGGCAAAAATGAAATAAAAAAAAAAAACAACACTCGGCAACTATGAGCAGAGGCTATATGAAACACCATCAGAAGCATTATCCTCCCCACATCTGCTTTAGCACAAGGAAAACTAAATCACACCTACCGAAATCTAAAGTAAAAAGAAATGTTAAATCACATACTTCATTTTGATCCCTATATTTCCAGAATCAAACCTGGAGCTAGATGAAAACTTGGGGAACTCTTTTTAGAATTTTTGCCTTAAGTTTTCTGCATTTTAAACATTTCTTCCTCCAATCATTTATCGCCTCAGAGTTTTCCTGCTTTCCAGGACTTTTTCTTTTTTCCTTAAAATAGCTAGAAGTAAGGGACTCATTTCTATAACCTAATACTGGATCCAGTTAGATAACTCAGCCAAGGAACAGAAACCCCTTGAACTTCCCATTGGTTTCAGTGAAACTTTATAAAGGTCCACATTAACTGCTATTCAGGTAGGAAGGGGACCTATAATTTTTGCCTCAGAAGGCGGCGGCATTTTGTAATTACCCTAGTGTATCGATTCCCCCAACCATGCCAGCAATACTTCTGAATATCCATGGTCTGTAAATACTTCTACACACTGTATTTCAAACTACGCTGTAGTATTGATTTGCGATGTAGCTGTCATGCCGTGATATTTTACCAGTACCGTGCTTTCACAACTTTGGTACTGACTCCGTTTTCTGCCTTTCTAACAAGGGTGCAGCAGTTCAACTCTCTGTGAAGAACCATTGCCAAATATTACCAACAGATCTAAGCTAGGCTTATTTAAAAAATAAGGTGATGTGCTTGACTGGGCGACACATTTGACTTTACACCAGGCATATACGAACGATTAGCTCAACCCAACCACTAGCCCCAAACCAGAATGATGAGGCTCACCTGCTTCTCTCCCACACTTTCCCCCATGGGAGAAGCAGCCCAGCCCTCCATAGGTGGCACGCATGCCACTGCCATGGAGAATTGCTTGAGAGAGGTAGAAACCGGAAGAAAGCTTCTTCCCACGCTCCTCTCTGATCAGCACCCACCTGCCCAGGTGTCTCAAGTGGTCGGGTGCTGAGGACTGACAACTGGGAATCACAGAGACCCCTGGCCCCGGAGGAGAGGAGCCAGGCCACCAGTAGAGAGGAGCCAGCAAACGCGACTGCCCAACAACAACCAGCTGGGAAAACGCAGCAGAACTGGCCCTCCAGTGCCTCATACCTTACATCTTCCAAAAAAAACTATGCGTGTATGTGGTGTGAAATGGTGCCATTCTGGTTCAGGGATGGAAAACCAGGAGCCTGCAGGGAGGTCAGTGCTGTGGCTTTGTTCTTAGCTCCACTACAGCTCTCCTGTGAGACTTGAGCCAAACCGCTTGCACCTGCCTCGCTCTACCCCTTCTTCTCTGTGTTGGAAAGGCACGTTAAGAAACAATGTCATCATCTTTTCTGAATCTCCTAGTTGGTTTTCATGAGAGGGGATCTCTTTCTTAGGGAAGTTTGTCTAGATTAGGCAGAGAAGTCAAGATCAGCCTTCCCCACCCCCTTCCAAAATGGGCAGCCTACGCACAGTGGGGGCCAGGATCTGTGTCAAGGTCCTTTTCTATCACTGTACAGCCACAACAACAGTGCTCACTAAGTCAGGCTCTCGTGTTGGTCAGCTGTTAGAGGATTCAGAAAACACAGTACTTGACCCCAGTCCGTCCTCAGAGCCTTTTTCCCAGTGGCTATTCTTGTGCCACATCAGTAGTGCCCTTTGCTTATGGAAACAAAACAGGAAAAAGCCAATGAAAGACCTTCTCTCCCTCCATCATTCAGGATATACCAGGAATCCCCATCTGTGGCTCGAGGAAACAGGGAGGCAGAGAAAGAAGGATCCTGTTGTCTCAGGGTACAAACATTACAACAGCAGCTATTCACTGTGTCCAATTCTAGACAGTAAGTTTAGGTGACAATACTGAAGGAGGTGAATTGTCCTAAGCTGCCCATATATTGGGAGAGGAAGGTACCCCTCTCTATTTGTGCCCAGAAGACCATATTAAACTTTTCTTTCTCCTCTCCTACCTGGTGCACTAAGCCTCCTGAAATGCATATTACACATGGTTCAGAGGTAGATAGGTTTTAAGTAAACATTACCATGTGCTTGAAGGTGGTGTTCAACTGGAAGTATTTTGATGGAGCAGCAATTATTAAAATACATTGTGGAAAATAATAGTTTTTAATATTAGTACAGCTGGAAAACAAGCTAGGGATGGGAAAGGGATCCTTCAGCTTCTTTCCTATATAACCATCTTTTGGGGAAGAAACTGCAGTAAACTATCAGGTCAGTGTCAGTTCATCAGAAAAAATGCCAAGGCTGCCTTTCTCAGGGTATTTTGAGCGCATTCATACTGGAAATACACAAGAATAAGAAGTCTCATGACATTTCTGCCAATTCATGTCTGGATTGCATTATTATTTGAGAAAGAGACTGAGTCCCTCCCAGAACAGGGAGTCATTTCCATGAAGAGTCATGAAACGGAGCCAAAGCTCAGAGCAGATTGAGGGGGGAAGCAAGCGTGACACAGCCCTGGGCTCCCAGCTCGCCCCGCCACAAGCGGGGCAGCCCCTCTGGTTCCTGCTGCCGGCAGCTGGGGGCACAGCTGGAAGCCCTCCGCTCCTGCTAAAAGCCAGGTGTCTGGTTTCAACGTTGAAGTGAGAATCTAGGAAATTTAACCTTAAAGACACTTCTCTCTTAAAAAAACCCACTTGGCCTCTCCCGGTTCACGTCTCCCTATGAAGGTCTTTCACTAAGGCTCACTGCAGCCTTGGCCCTCTCTATAGAGCCTGGAGAGAGAGAAGTCCTCCCATAGGGAAATTACCAAATAATAGTCTACTTCTGCTGCTTTAGATTCCACCTAGGAGGAGTTTCTCTGTCTTCCCCTTGATCAGAGCAGGAGCCTAGAAACATTGACCTTGCTGGGCAAAAGATAACCTCTGCAAGTACTTCTTGTGCAATATGAAAGCATTTACAAAACCACCAGCCAGTACAAGCTTGCACAACACTCTGCAGAATCAAATTGACTTGTGTCAGGTACATATACACCATGTTTAGGGATACATATATATGTGCACATGTGTGTATATGTGCACAATAAAAAAGTTAGTAATTATTGCTTTGTTATAAATTAGCCTTTCAGAGAAGCATACCTTTTTAAAAAAGCCAAGCTTAAACAGCCCCCCCTCTCCCTGGCCAGTTTTCTGCTGGTCACATTACGGTTTGCCACTGCACAGTTGGCTCGTTAATTCATTCTGTGCTTTCTGTACATCTTTTGACTTTCTCCACCCACAGCACGCAAGATCCCCACACAGGCAGAAGGAAAATTTGCACATTTGGTCATGCAATGTGGTCTGTCCTTTGTCGTTGGTGGATTCCAACAAACGCATCCCCTAGCAGAGTTCATGTGCTCCCTGGGCTGGTAGCCAGCCAGTAAATCACAGTTCAGGTTGACCAGCTGCATGTGGCATACTGAGACACAAAGTGGATGAAGAACCATGGCGTCCTATGCCAATGAGCAAGGACCATGCCTGATAGCAGAAGAGATAAAACTTGGCTGCATAAACATCTCACATCTTATTGGCCTAGCAAACACCGCCTATATGGCATAGTATTGACTAGACAGAAAGATTTGCCAGGTACTTTTGAAGGCATCTCCAAATGAAAGAAGCCATTAAAATGGCCCTACAAATTGCTAAGGTTGCTTTAGGTTTATTGCATTGACAATTTCCCCTGCTCATGCTCCAGCCTCAAGGCCGACCCTGAGTACCTCTTCCCTCACATTCGTTCTAGCCCTCTGCAGACTCTGTTGCTTATGACCAAACACAACAAGTGACGCATCCTTTTATGCATGCTATGTATGGTCAGTTATCTCCAGAATAAATGCTTGCAACAGCACATCCATGGGATCCATGTACCTTGGGTGGAATAAGCAGTGAAGTTCATAATCCTGCACACCATCATAAGCCACTCACATGACTTTGTGGGAGGATATTAATTTTATCAGACCAGCTAGGCAAAACAGAAGTAACATTACACATGCATCCATCTCCTTGAATGTCTCTGCATTAGAAAAGCACCGTCACATTAGAGAGCTGCTGTTGAGTGAGCATTAAGGTAAAAACACGCATCAGTGTGACACATCTCAGCCTCTCAATATTGAAGGAGACATTTCAATAAGGTCACATGTCTAGCACCAGCAGACTGGTAACTCCTTGCAACCCTTGGAAATGACCCAGCGCTTAATACCGACAGCCATTTCAGGGTGACTGACATGACATGATTATGCCCTGTATTGAACCACAGCACCACAGCTAAATTCACAGCTAAACTGCACTACCCAGCTCACGAGAACTGAGAATTGAACTCATTTCTGTTTCTACATATCTTCAGTTGAACTCATTGCATGGGGGAGGCCAACTGAAAAACAGGTAATTGAGTCTTTTTCAGACTCGGTAACTTGTAAAGCACTTGGGCTACCATATTTGGAGATTAAAAATCCACAAGAGAAGCACAGGAGTCATCTACTGTGACTGTGCAAATATCTGGCCTATATAAACCTAAATCCACATTGCTGGCTTAATTGTCTTCCTTCCAAGTGTTATGACGTCTTCTCAGACTTGAACTGTAAAATACTTGGAGAGTGGAACATTTCCTACTTTGGTCTTACAGAGCATCTAGTGCCACGAGGCCCGAGCCCCCGTGCTACCAAAACACAAATAGCGTCTTGAACACTGCTGTTGGGTACATGATTTATTGCTGTTGTTCTCATTCAGGCTGGCGCAGAGGACACCCAGTCTAAAACAAGATGACAGCTCTAAAGAGTTGGAGTTCTTGATTCTCCCGATCCATAGAGTGACCCCCCTGTGCTGTCGTGCATGGCCCTGTTCCCACCTAGCGGGATGCGGCGCAAGGGCTGAACTTCTCCATCCCACCACGCATCACAACGCGTACCTGTTCATGACTGCTTTCTCTTCCCACATGATAACGTCTTCAGTATTATCAGAACTACATGTGTACAATACTTGCCTGCCATGCTGTTCACTCAGGAAATCAAAACTGTTTATTTTTGCAACAGGCAAATTGTGGGCTAATTTATACAGATGTATTTATTCAGTGACTCATTAACAGTAAGTATCAGGAACCTAATTTACTGCAACATCAGCCCACAGATTGTGGCAAATTATGTTACACAGAGAAGCAGGACCCAGGTCTGTCAGAACTGACTTTTAAAGGTGAGGTTTATTTTTAGCATCCATTTCACAGCCAGCTTTCTCCAGCAGGATGGATTCTGTCAGTACTCTCAGCCAATGCTTACCCACCTCTCTTCAAGTCTTTTTTATTATTACTAGTATCATTATTTTTTGTTCTAGTAACAATTTTATATAGATAGATATAGATAGATAGATATAGATAGATAGATATAGATAGATAACAGAGCATGAGTGTTCCTGAGGATGAAATAGGAAAGTATGTAGGGGCCAAGTGTTTTAAAAAGCACCTCAGTAAAAAGATGTTGGTAACTGATTTCTTGTTCCTCCATCAAACCAAAAAAAGTGTTGCTAGGATGGTATAAGGAAAGGAAATGTTTAGCTTGATTTAAAACACCTTTTAAAACTTAGATTTACTTTGCCCAGTAAACAAATCCAAGCCAATCTTTTCTTCAGCTCCAATTTGAAGAAGTTTGTGTTTAAGGCACTTGTAATGAAAGAATGTAAGAAGTAAGCATCAACGCACAGACACCCTGCAGGTGGAGTCTGTTCTCCTTGCCTGCAATGGTCTAGTGGCCAGACTATTCACCCTAGAGGCAAAAGAGCTTTTTTCTTCCCTCCATCTGATTGAAAGAAATTAAGCCATGATCTCTAACCATCAGGAGAAAGTTATAACCGTCAGGTAGGCTGCAGGGTATTCTGAGAAGGAGCTTTTTCCTTGAGTCTCTCCTGTTGGAGCTGTTCTACTTCTCAATGAATATGCATAGATTCATTAAGAGAAACAGAAAGAGAGACTAATTAGTACACTTAGCTAGGAAGGCTGGGTACCCAGTCCCAGTCCCTGCTCTAGTGAATATCTCATTATCTGTACAAAGAGGAACCAGGGGCAAAAGACAAATTATAAACATTCCCCTTTCCAAGCCAGAACATCCTATAGCTTGGCAGGCAGAGAAGAGGTCTCATGTGAGCGGCCACATTGTGGTTGAGTGCCCTGGGAATCGGACTGAGCGCTAAAAGGCGATCCATAATGATCAGTCTATCCTGGATAACACCACCACTCTCCCTCCCAACTTTAAGTATTGAAGGGGAAGAAGGGGAAAGGCAAAAACCTCCCATTCCAATTTCAAGATGCACATTCAGAAATTAAAGTCCCTAAAACCAACAGTGCCTCCCAAAAGTCTCAGACCACAAGTGCCCCTCCTTACTACTCCAGATTAACACCTGTTAGCTTGGTCAGATGCTCCCAGAGTTTTAAAATATAAACAATGTGTACATTTTGATTGCTGGGGTTTTACTCTCACCATGCCTTTCCCAGATGGACACATGCAAGCTTTAGTATAAGCATTCATTTAGTGCTTGCATTTAAATTTATACACAGCCCATAAAAGATTAACACATATCCATGAAGAATACTTTTATATCAGCCAGATCAAAATTAATGAAACCAGTCAAGTAAGTAGGTGGCTGTTCTACATATTTTCATTCTAACGTTACCCTATCACACGTTATGCTACCCTGCAAGTGTTTTAATGTATTTTGTATGTGTTGTGAAATGCTTTTGTGGTCTCTTGCCACTGCACCCTGGTGAAAAACGCCCCCTGGTTGAATAAATTACTAAATCCAGCACAAAGGAAGAAAGCCTGTGCAGAAATTGGGGAGGAGGAGAAATCAGTGCAAGGAGAGAATATATTCTTAGACACAAACTCCCTTGCATAGTACTTCGTTCAATAGATCGTATTTTTCTTTAGCACTGAGGGAAGAGGCTTTTTGCAGATTAGAACATTTTGAGCATTTGATGGAAGGCAGGGAAAGTTTATAAATAAACAGAACTGCAAAGGAACAATAGGCACTAACATCTGTAGTCACTTGTGAGTTATGTTTCTAAGTGTCAGCCTAAGAATATGAATTATGTCTTTCTGCAAACCATCCAGTTCATCACCCAGTCCAGGTCAATGAAATTAAGAGCCCCTGCACTACCTTTATTAGTCTTCAAGACTAACCTTGCACAAGACAAAGACTTTTTTTTTTTTTTTAAGAACAGACATATTGTATTTCTGAAGAGCTTTTAAATCATGAAAAAAAAAAAAGTCATTTCCTCTAACCCTTTTTTTCCTCTCCATTGAAAGTATAAAACAGTGCTCCACCTGCTAACACTCACAGACCAGTAACTTAAATTTTTGGCACTTATTTATAGACTCAATAGATCCATCCACACCTGCTTTTGCCTTAATTAGTTGGCTACCCAAAGGCTGCAGACTGGCTGCTGCCAGCTTCCTGTACTAATAGGAAGATCATTCAGGGCTGATGTAAAAGCACAAAATAAATAAATAAAAAGGCCTCATGCAGAAACACCAACAAGGAAAACATTAACACAAAAGGGAAAAAATTAACGAAAACTGAGAGGGGTGTGCATTGTTGGGGAGGGTTGGTTGGCTGGTTTTGCTGGATTTTTTAAGTCACATCTGAGAAATATTTAAGCCTGCAAATGTCTGTAGGGTGATAAATAAGCAGCGCAGGGCCCTGATTCAGTACCGTTACACTACTTCCAAGGAATTTCGGATCACCACAGAGGAGATGAAATCTTTAGTCTCCTCCCACTACACATCGTATAAAGAGAGCTATTGTGGTGGTAGGGGTCAAACTATTATTAGATTAGCTACTAGCCAGAGGGAGGAAAATGCTTGAGACAGATTTACTTTGCACGGTGCTATCAGCTGAGTCACTAGAATAGTAGGCATTTGAAGACTAAAATGACAGGAACATTATAAGCACCTAAACGGACAGGGAATGTTTTTTTTTTTTTAACCAAAGAAAGTACTTGGGTCTTATGTCTTCAGGCTCATAACACTGGGGCAGCATTTACTACATTTATCCAGCATACACACTTGCAAAAAACTTTCTCATCTCATCCCCAGATAAGGACTACATCGACACCACACCCTGTTGCAACTTGCACCTGACCCATTTCAAAGGATGGGATTAGCTTTGAACAAGGACTGCAAGTTGCACAGAAGATAGTGGTTTTGTTCAGTGCTCTACTGCTCTGAAGTTGCTGCCTTAACACCCAGGGTACAGCACCCAGCACAAGGACATCCTCATCCATCTTATAGCCTCTAGACAGAGCTGTAATTACAAAGTTTGGTCCCACCACTGCTCAGACCTTTCCAAGTTTTATTTTTAGGAGAGTAGCTCCAATAAAGCACTCAAGTTTTACTGTTTCCAAGGCTCAAAGAAAAAAAAATTGCCTTGTGGTACATGTTAGGACAGGAGGGAAGGAAAACTGTGTAATTAAATACCTAAGGATGAAATAGAACAAGTAGGATAGTAAGAATTAATTACTCATCTGAGGGTTTGCTTTGACCCACTATTCCGCAGTCACACCTATTTTACTATTATGTTTCAATAATGCATTTTTTTTCTGCTCCAAGGCTCAGACCTATGATATTACATTAGATGAATTTCCCACGTTGTTCTTTTCTGTTTGGGAAGCGGTATAATTATAGCGACTGATTTGGAGAGCAATAGTTTGAAAATGTTGCCTGAGGCGTACCAAAGTCCCATGACTTGTTAATAAGTCACTTCTCTCCCAGGGGCTTTTTTTAGCTACCTCTTGAAATAATGCTAGCGCTTCATTGCGACATTTCCCTAATATTGAGGGTATGCGGAAAACCAAGGGTAAGAGGAGATGTTTGGGTGTATCTGTTGTAGTGGAGGGCCAGCTTAGCTCTCATGAAGGCTGAAAAGCCTTTCCTGTTAAAAGGTTGAGTCTTCAAAGAGGTCTAAAATCTATGCCGACTCAGAATACCTGTGAATTTGCTTTGCCTCAAAAGGGCCTGTTTGCCTTCTGAAGTCAGGGGCTTTTGAGAAAAGGCGACTCAAGATGCCTCTGTGAGACACACAGCCTGGGGCTTAAACATCCCTGCTCCGACCCTACCCCTTGGAGAGGGCTGTGCCGGCATCTCTGTCAGGAGCTCACTGCAACCCTCACCTACCTTAAAGGCTGCCCAGGACAGCCTCCAAGCAAGCGCATCATGGACTCTACTGCACCCAGAACAGTCCAGACCCCTCTTGCCTGACAGAAGTGTTTAACACGTCTTGCGCCCATCTGCAAGTGTCTTTAGCTCACTCCAAGCATGAACTCCAGCAGGACGGGGGGGTACGTGCTCGAACCTGGAGCCCTGGCTCTTCAACACATGCTGGGGCAATACAGGGGCCAAGGCTCAGCCCCAGGTCAGCTCCAGAAAACCAGCTTACAAGAGACAATCACAGTGGAGCTTTATATACAGCTTCTGAGGTATTAATGTTTTAAGGGCATGGGAAACGGACCAGGCCAAAGATACAGGCAAGTTTTCCATCTTGTCTGAAATGCAGGAAGGGAAAAACTGGAGACGAATCAGCTGGCTGCCACAAGCTTCAGGCTGTTACAGCCGCCACAAGAGAAAGTGCTGAGGACTTGGAGACAGAGACCACAGGTTTGAATTCCCTTCCTCTTCTGCTGGCCCACAGGTATTTCAAAATGTGACTATAACTTCCACTCCATGGTAACAAAATTTATTTTGTTACAGAAAAAAGAACAAAACCACTTAACCACAAGACACCCTATTTCTTCTTAATGATATATCTATCAAGTAAAAACCTATATGTTAACTACAACTGCTTAAGTGATCACTATTTTCAACAGCAAAAACCCCATTTCTATTACTAGTGAACAAACCTAGGAAATTCACTGACAAATCAGAAAGTCTGGGCTGCCCAGTGATACGTACCGCACTGGATAAGCAGTCATTTGGAAATAAGAAAATTCAGCTGTACAATTGTTCCCTGACCTCAATTACCTTATAACACACTTTGTAGATGGAAGGAAAGAGACAGACTGATGACCATCGTGAGACAGCACCTCACACCTTCCTCCTGCTAATGCTGCCTGTGCTGTAGGTGTGCTGTACCAAACAGAAGCTGCACACACCGACCCCACGCCCAGCTACATAGCCTACAGCAACACCTCAACCCAGCACTAAATCCATAAGTCAATATTCTCTTATGCCTTGTTGCCATTAAATCTCCATTGCTAGATTTTTGTCTCTTTGCTGCACCTCTGTGTTGTAGTGAAATTCCCAAGTTCCCCCTGGTACATAGCTGCTGTTTCCCTTTATGGATGTATATACGCACACAGGTATGTTCATTCAGCTTCTCCTCTCACCCACCCTGAGATTTTTTCCTATCATCCTCCCAGTCCTGCCAAACTCCAGCTAATCCTCCCACTGTTCAATACTGCTCCAGCTAATACAGTGACTGCAGCTGGAGTGGTTGCAGATAATTCCCAATGAGCACTGCCAGCTCCAGGGGGGCAGAGTTAATGTTTTACTGGCATGTACCTTGATTCTGCATTTCCTGGATTTGAATTTTCCACTTGGAAAGGTCTCTGCTACAACTGGGTCATCTTAACTCTGCATTAATAGGGATTTTTTTTTTTTTTTTTACTCATAGCCCTCAGAGCTTCTTTGTGGTAAGGTAGCTGTAATTATCTTCAAAGACTTTCTTTCAGAGTTTTTAGCATCTTGTGTTGCATATCGTCTCTAGAATCAAACTGAGATTTGTAAAGCAAACTACAAATCCTGAATACTGACAACAGTCTAAGCTAATGCAGAAAGCTATAAATGTAATTTGACCAATGAAGACATCTGCTTACAAACAAGAACACCTCTGCAGCATCACAGAGTAAGAAGTCCCTGTACTACGGGTGGAAGAGGAGGTGCTGCAGGTGCTGGGACAACAGGACAGAGCCAGGAGCTCACTGTTTTTTTCAGGCAAACTTTCGATTTCTAGGAGGCATACTCCAGTCACTTGGAGCAATGACGGTGCAGCAGCTTTGAAAGTCCTAGCGGGTTTTCAACCACCACCACCCCTAGTTATGAGCATCACCCTCATTTTCTGCCCTCATGGGCAGCCCCACTGACACAGCCCAGTGGGAGGAATCAGTGA
Organism: Egretta garzetta; assembly: GCF_000687185.1. Lineage (NCBI taxonomy): Eukaryota > Metazoa > Chordata > Aves > Pelecaniformes > Ardeidae > Egretta > Egretta garzetta. The sequence continues at coordinate 4,907,809 of NW_009259588.1, forward strand.
TCTCTGCCCCATCAGCTAAGCAGCACCTTCCCCCAGAGCAGCTGGGCAGGGTGGACAGCCCTGGTGCCACACATCGACTTGGGCCCCAACACATGGCCACCCAGCAAGAGCTGCCACAAGGGAAGCCAAGCAGAGCCCGCAAAGAGCTGCCTGACATTGTACAAGCCCTACCAGACCAGCAGAGCTGGAACTTGATCCTCTCAGCCTAGGGACAAGCCAGGCACGCACGTGTCACCATCTAGAATAAATATCTACAGGGCCTGGCTGACAACCGCCTTCAATCCTACATCCACCCAGTGTGCCCACGGGGAGGCTTCTTCAATCTTATGCCAAACCAGAGCATTACGACTTCATTCTGGTGGTTTGGCACAATTTCATCATTCTCCCTCGATCCCCCAAGCCTTGTAGAAATGTAAACTTCCCGCTGAGACTGAAAAGAGGGTGAACCAGGTCCTGCAGCTTTTTCTTTTCATCACTGTTCAGCTGTAACTTATTATACAGCAGGCAAGGCAAGAAAGTATATGGCCCCATGGCTCCTACAGAGATGAGCGGGCAGTATCAGATCCCCTAGCCGACCCTGTGACAGGTACCTGCCCTTGTCAAGGGAACGACACCATTGGAGGGCTTGTGGGACGCCGTCAGCATCAGTGGGTAGCAGTAATGCAAAAGGCAGCAAGACCTCCTCCTCCTCCTCCAGCCACCCTGACCGCTCTTTTCCTCACTTTTCTGCAAATTGACCAACTCTCAAGACACGTAGCAAAGGTTTCCTCCCACGCACCCTGTGTCAGTGTCCTCCCACCCAATGCCTAGGAGAAAGTCCTGCCTGGCATGGCAACAACGAGAACTATCCCTGAGGGTTTCATCTCAACATACAACAACCTCACCAGTGCTATTACACACGAAGCACACTCACCCACGCGTGAGCGGTCACTCACAGGTGACTGCTTCTGGGATGGCTTAAAAGCAATCCTAGGTTCAAGCCAGCGATTGTATATATTAAAGCTCGGAGCTGGAGTTTTCCTTTATCATCACTTAAGAACATGACAGCCTTCACTAGACTGGAGACTAAATGATGTGGACAGAGTAGTTTATACTGACCTTGATCAGAGGTTGCTCATTCAGCAGTACAGGAGATGTCAAAATTTGGCCAAGCAGCCATTTCTCCAGGATGACCCAGTTGTTTCAACAGTGACAACCGTTGGGTAATATACTACTTTTCCCTCTTTCTATTCCCCTCCCTCCCTTGCCTCAATGTCACTGGGGAAAAAAAAAAAAAAAAAAATCCTTTATCTATTAAATGAAACAACCGACAGATTTGACTCACCCTTCTGAATGAACAGGTTTGAGCAAAGGCTATTTCTCAGGAAAATTCTCCCATGTCCTCTATGTCCTACCCCATCCTGCTGCAGTACAACTTGGATTTTAATTCCTCAACTAAAGCGTTTGGCTTCTGCATTCCATACAAAAGTTTTTAAGTAGAGACCTCTTTTTATCTATTCTTACAGCTGCTTCTTACAATTACATTAGTTATCTATTTATTT
>NW_009259588.1:4910137-4912489 GCF_000687185.1 Egretta garzetta
GGGGGGAGGGGGGGGGAAATCAACCCAAGCAACTCGCCATTATGTCTCTTAAAATATATATGCACGTTTCTATAAAGCCCTGCAAATTCTACAGAGCTTCATCCCCTTCTTCTCTTAATAAGGCTCATTTTAAAGGCCCCTGATATTCCCAAGGAAATGGTGCCGCCTTCTCTTACTGCACCAGAAAACTCATTTCAAACATAAACAAGCTAGCAGCAACCATATCTTTGTTTGGCAAATGGAGTAGTCTCATCACTTAGTCCTGTTCATAGCAACACACAAAGGAGTACTCTGTAGCCAGGGGTAATAGCTGATCCCATAATCTGGCACTAACACTTAGAAAGATTAATTACCCTATTAAGATCTTAGACACTACTAAGAAAATCTTTGTATAAACCTTTTAACTCACAACAAATGCAGCATATTTGGTGCCATCAGTTTGTTGCACAATAAAGGTTCTCACCCTCCCACACTTGTTCAGTTTTGTCTCTGTCTCCCATACTATATAAACACACACACACGTGCTCTCACACACAGCTTTTTTTTTTTTTGCTTTTTTTTTTTTTTTTTTTTTGCTGTTTTCCCAATACAAAGGAATAAAGTACAAGTGTGTTTGGAGCAGATAAAGTAAAAACTCCTTCTGTCCCCAAATTGGCTGCCTCAGAGATTAAGCAGCAAGAGCAGACACTCGCTGATTCAAAGGCTGCTGCTGTGTCAGAAACCAGAGGCACCTAAGCAGATTCAGGTTGTAATCCCTATGCAAATTACATAGCCAAAAATATGAGGAGGGTTAAATTATTAAAGCACGTTATCAAAGACACCTTCTAAAGTACATCGCTACTGATTAGCACCATCAGATGCCAATGCAAAATAGCTCGTCACCTTGGCATGGCCTCCCACTTCCACACTATCTCACCCTCTCACTCCGTCCTTCTCCGCCACGTCGTCACCAGCAAGAAAAGCCACAACAGTGTGAACAGACTTAGATAAAGCGAATGTGAGTCATCCGGCAATGTTTAAGATCACTGTTATTGCCCCGGCTTTCCGTAAGGCGATTGCATGTGATTAAAGTCTGGGGCAAGGGAGAAACGCGTGCTTCAGGCGCAGCCTGCGGGGAAGCGGCCGGGGGCTCTCGCCTGCTGGGAAGCAGGTGGGAGGATGCAAGGAATAACGTGTTGCCTGCACCTCGCTTCCCTTATTCGCATCTGAGGACCAAGCACCAGGCTTCCCACTCGGGAAACATTTGGGCTGCAAGTCAAAGATGAGGTTTAACATTTCACAGTCCTTTTCCAAGGGAGCACTTCCAAAAAGAGCACTGTAAAATCTTTGATGCTCCTGTCTCGCAAAGGAAATGGTGGGAGCACCTCCTGCCCTAGATCTAAACGCAACGGGCATCGGCAGTAACTTCAGATTGCCAACAAACTGTACTACGAAGATCGCATCTGCTTTGATGCATCCCCTCTGAATGCTTGTTGCCTGAGCCTACTATTTTGATTTCAAAATACATCTGAATAAGATGACCTTGGGAACGTACCGGGAATCCAAAAAAGAAAAATAACATTCACATCCTAAAACATAGTTTTCTCATTGCTCATCACAGCTTTTCTTGATAATTGTTGGGCCCAAGTTTTGTTGAGGATGATTTCATCTGTCAGCGGCTGGTGCGGGTGGGTGAGTGGCCATCGTTACTGGTACGCAGGGAAGGGAACATCTGACACCGGGAGTTGCCTGAACAGCTTTTGTTATTTGCATCAGACACCAGCCACACAAGTAGCTGCTGCTTTGCAAATCAGACCCCAATGCCCAAGCAGACTCGCTGCGCTTCCAACGCTTTCCCCATGAACACCCTCAGTAGGGTATAGCCCAGCCTCGCTATGCAATCACGCTGTCCACATAAGCAGTCAATGACATTATTTGCGCGAGCCTATGCCGAGGATGACCCATTTCTTCCTCCCTGACATCTGGTAGGTTTTGTGCGACTTAGTGGCCAGGACAGAGCGCAGTAACTCTAATAATCTTCCGCTGCCGCATCCAGGTCCCTTTCAGTGCCTTATGGCCCCCCCCGCCCCCTCCCGCAGCGATTATGGAGACAGCAGTTGTGCTGTAATTAGGATCCTCCTGGGCCAGCCAAGCTGAATTAGCAGCAGAGGCCAGATGCTCCGCTGCCAGCCAGATCTTTTTGGCACACCCTCCTTTCAGGCACTCGTCCCCCTCCTGGAACCCATCCTCTCTTCCCGACCGCCGGCAACGCTCGGGTGGGCTTTCGACGAAGAAAATGGCCTTCTCTCCACTGCTGCCGGCCCCGTCCAAGGCTGCCGCTAGCCAAGGCTTCCCCCGAGGAAGGCCGAGCCC
>NW_009259588.1:4913187-4919950 GCF_000687185.1 Egretta garzetta
CTTTCCGGTGCCTTATGCCCCGCGCGCCCCCTGCCGCAGCGATTATGGAGACAGCAGTTGTGCTGTAATTAGGATCCTCCTGGGCCAGCCAAGCTGAATTAGCAGCAGAGGCCAGATGCTCCGCTGCCAGCCAGATCTTTTTGGCACACCCTCCTTTCAGGCACTCGTCCCCCTCCTGGAACCCATCCTCTCTTCCCGACCGCCGGCAACGCTCGGGTGGGCTTTCGACGAAGAAAATGGCCTTCTCTCCACTGCTGCCGGCCCCGTCCAAGGCTGCCGCTAGCCAAGGCTTCCCCCGAGGAAGGCTGAGCCCAAAGCACAACCCAACACCCCAGTACCCCATCCCTCAGGGACCTGCTGCTGCTTCAGCCCTTCCATGGTGTTTTCACTGCTAGAAGCCACATTTTGCTCGTAGTGGATGTGGACATTTCTTTTAGTACCAAAAGATAAAGGGGGCAGCATATTCTAACGTTGTTCTACTGTCATTTTCCCCTCCTGATAATGACCCAGACAGTTACAAGCATGACCACCTCTGAGTCACACATTAGGGAGATCTTATTATGGTTTCCTCTCTCAATTTTTTTCCGGAGTTGCTGCCTTTCATTAAGAAAACAAAAAAAAGTGTGTGGACTTTTTGTTTGTTTGTTTCCTACTGCTACCAACAATATAAAATAGCCTGTACTTAAAAAAAAAAATAAAAAATAAAAATACCAAACACAAACCCACACATATGCCTTTTCACTTTTGATTTGTTGCCATCTTTGTTTTTCCTCTGTTCAGGCTTGAGCAACAGACAAGCCATGCTCACGTTCATTCTTGGTCAGTTTTACATCCTTTTTTTATTATTATGAATTATTTCCATGTTGAAATTAATTATTTGTCTTACCTTTTTTCTTTCATTTTAAACATTATTTAAAAAAAACAAAACAAAACACAAGCAGTCTACTGCCATCCCTCAAGAGCATCCCCCTCAGGAGCAACAGTCTCCCAAGAGATGACAACACCCTTGCTCACAGTGCTGTACAGCACAGCGCTATGACCGTGGCCATGATAAGAAAATCTAGAACAGAGATGTGCCCTTGGTTCTCTTTCAGGGCCAGTAGCTCATTCCGACATGCCTGGTTTCGCTCTTCCACATCTTATAGAGGAGATGGATGGTCCCGTCAGCAGATGAAGCTAAAACACCAGAGCTAGTCAGTGCCATTCTGGTGAGGAAAGCTGAACTAACTAGCCATCAGCTTTCACAAAGTAGGTTCTGAAAGCAGGAAAGTTGTTCTCTGGTACTTCCCATGGGAGTAGGTTGGCTTTACAAATGTGTTCCTATTCCTAGGTTGAAACTGTCATCATATTTCTCTTAAATAAATTTCAAAATTACTATGCTTTCAAACATTAAAAAAAAGTGTCTATGGTGCAGTGCTTCAAGAATACCCATAAGTTTCTATCACCATTTGCTTTTGCTAAAGTTTTTTGGTGGTGGTGTTAAATTAGCTTTTTTAATATACAGGTTAAAGAGTGAGAACAGTCTTCCCTTAAGCTGAATTTCTGTGAATGGTTTTATTTATTTAGCCACATCACATATTGTGAAGCCAAAAGATACACCAGAGCCGATAGGCATTTTGAAGGAGAATATAAGGCATTTTGAAGGAGAATATATTTGGGGAGTTAATGCACTTACTCCCCCTCAGTTCAGAAGGGTGCAAGCATGCTGCCGTACGGTGTTCAGCCTGTGCCTTCACCTCATGGCGTGTGTTAAGTTGTCTCAGGCCATTGCCCAGCAGTTTGGTTACTACAGGGGTGGGATGTAACTTCTTTGCCACTGCACTGCAACTTCACTTCCCACAAAAATTACCCCAGAGGGCATGGCCAGGACTTGCTGGCAGCGCTGGAAATGTCTGCAGCCTGCCTTGCTCTTTGTGGGACCCCTCCTTCAGCTGCCTTGCTCTTTGTGGGACCCCTCCTTCAGCCGGTACCCGGGGGTAGCCAGAGCTTCCCAGAGCATCGCTCCCAGGCCCCTGCTCTCAGCAACCTGCCAGGATGCGCACAAACCCTGGCTTGCCACCATTGAAGGAAAGCAGCCCACTTACAACATTTTTACCTGGTCCTCACAAACCCATGCTAGAATAGCATTCGCTGCCCCGCCTGGAGCGGACAGAGGGACAGACGGAGAGAGAGATGGGAGAGGAGGGCAGGGGGGTGATAATTCCGTGTAGTTTCCCTCCCTCTAGCGATGGAAACCGAGATTGCGAGTCGCTGCTCCTGCGCTGGAAGACGACAAGAGGAGGCTGCAAGGAAATCCCACGGGGCTGGGGACCTGGCATCGCCCCGGAGGAGGGGGCTGCTTTCTGAGAGCACCTCCCGGGCCCCAGCCAAGAGACCACCCCTCGGGAGCCCAGTTGCCCAATCTCCACTTGCAAAGAACCTCCCCCCCTTCTGCCGAGGATTAGGGGCAAGCTTTTCAGCTTTGACCCAAGAGGCGTATGAGCACATTTCCTTACACAGACAAGAGCAAAATAGGATGATAAATGTGCACGGCTCTGGCTCTTTCCTCGCATTTTGCCTGGGTTTAACGATTGCGGGGCTCATAAAAGAGCGTGTGTCTTTGCAACACCGCTTGGCAAGGCTTTTCAAATATTTACAAAATGTGTTTGGTATCCCCTTGCTAATAATAGCCCAATAGGTCCCCAGATAGAGCGCGAGAGACTGAGGAACTCTTGTTCTGGTTGCTATTTCGCAGCCTTGCTTCACAATGCTGAAAGACTTCTCAGTTCTTGTAAAAGGGTAAGAGACAGGGAAACAGATTGCAGAGGTTCCCGAGGCTGTTATTTTAGGAAACACTGCTTCAGCAGTGGAATTGCACGCTTTCTCCAACCAGAGCTGTGTGAGGTCTCTGGTCCTTACTCACTTTTGTTCAACTTACTTGTTGAAACTGAGAATAGAAACCCGTAGAAGCAAACAAGCTCACTGGAAAGCTTTCTTGGGCTTGCCCCTCTGTCGACAAAATTACTAATTTTGACCACACTACACTTCTGATACCGTATGCCAAAACCAAAAAACACAATTTCAGAGCTCCTTGTCCTTGGCAATCAGATATACAGCTAAAGCCCACCTATACAATGGGCAAATCAGAGCCTCACCCTTTGCCATGAGATCAATCCTAAACCACCTGGAGCTACTCAAACTGGAGGAAAGCAAAAACACATTTATATCTCATGCTCTGGGCTGAGAAGATAGCTAAACAAACCTTGTTGGGAGCACTTCCCAGAAGGGACCTATAGGAGAAACCATGTTTCCCACACCCTTCCTTTGGTCCCCATCACACACGCATGGTCCCCAGGGGCCCGAAGTTACCACTGCAGTAGGAAAAGTTAGTCAACAGCATAACACCTCTATGAAATCTCCGTGGGAATAGGAACAAGGAAGAGGGATTACTTTGTATTTCCCCTTCCCACAACAGCCCAAATGCAGTCCCCTGTTTGGGGCTCCCATCCCATTCTACATCCTCCCCCTCCAAAGTGCCACAGCTCTGGCCCCTCTCTGGGCACCACCCAGCATCATGCCTGGGGGTCCAGAGCCAGCACCTCAGCTAAGATGAGGTTGAGGGACAGACATGTGCAGTTGGATGGGGATGGCCACTCCTGCCTGCACCACACTGGCACGCTGGACACACAGGATCAACAAAATCCAAACTCCTGCCCTGATAGGGGTGGTCAGCCCCATTTTCAGTCCTTGTATCCATCTGCTAACATTAGAGAAGGATCAGGCCTGCCTCAGCTGCGGGTCTTGCTTGGTGCAACGGAGCAGTTACAGCCTGCAAATGCGATCCAGGTCTCGGCTGTATATTCCCTCTCTTTAAGCATCACTCAAGTCCCACTCAATCTCAGTTTGACTCCAACATGCAATTAAATGCTGTCCTAAGTGGAAACACTCCTCTGAACTGGGCTCAGAAACACAGTTTTCCCAGAGTACATTTTAGGAGCAGCAAAATGAAGAGGATGGCTGCTGTCAGGCATGGTGCTGAAGGCATCACCACCAAAAACAACCCCTCTGAGACAGCAGGGTGGCGAGCAGGTTGGTCCCAGCTCGAGCTGGTAGGAGGAAGTTTCTCCTTCAATGCATGTGCGTTTTGGTTTTTTGCTTTTCTTTTTTTCCTCCTCCCCTTTCCTCCCCCTTCATGGTGGAGGGGGAAGGGACAGGAGTCACCTGCTGTATTTTGGTGCCAGAAGCATTAACAGCAGTGCTCAGTGGTGGTGAGGGTGCTCTGTGGGGCACATCTGGGGCTCCAGGAAATCTGGAGAGGGGCCAGCCCTAAAGGAGTCACGTCTCTCTCCCGTTTTCAAGAGCACCACTGCAGGCACACCAAGGACACAAACGTATTTTGCATTAAAGTCTTGCATAGGACAGCAGCGTAGCTGGAGCAAGGAGATTGAATGCATGTGGACACGTATATGTGCCCCTCTCTCATGGCTTTATGCACAGTCTTCACACCAGGCTGTAAACTGGTATTCCAAAAACAAACCGATGCTTCATTTCTGAGAGTGCCGCACAGAGCATAGGCTTCAGGAACTGCACAGAAAGCCTTTGCGATGCATGTGTTGTCCCCTGCACGGCGGTGCTGCCCTGGTTCTTGGTGGGACAGAAATGTGTCAACTGAAGCACCTCTGAAGTGAAACACTCGGTAGACATGGGTTTGCACTCTTCCCCAGTGCTCAGCAAGCGGTGCACAGGGAAGAGGGAGGAGATTCTTCTAAACAAGTCTAAAAACTCCCCTTAACAGCCAAAAGGCATGTTAACATTGGCACCAAAGAGAAGCAAAGATGAGTCCGCCAGTTAAGGGAAGAGACATTTAACTGCAGTGGGATTTCTAGGAATAGCTTCGTTTCTCATCTCTCTGAAGAATTCATGTGAAGAGCTGGAGACACAGAGGATAAATCAAGGCACATACAGATGTCCCATGGATTCACTGAGAGGCATGGCCGGGCTGTTTTTCCAGGCACAGATCACTGCCGGTGGGCGTTGAGCACATTCTCATTAGTCCAAGGATGTCTCTGCACACTTCTTGAATTCAAGGGGATGGAGCACGGTTGTGTGAACAGAGGCTGCACAGGGAGGTCCCAAGACTCACCCCATCCCCAGTCACCCCTGACCTTCCCACCCACCCGGGCCAGCGCTGGCAGCCCCACATGCAATACACAGGGTCAGCTCTGACCATCAGCAGTGTAGCCTTTACGTTGACTGGGCTGGACTTTGCTGGATTTGATTCACAAGCAATGATCTTCCATAAGCCCTGTTCTACCACATCCTACAGTGACAACTACTTACTTTGGGCTGATGGCCACTCATCCTGATGGGCTGGTCCCTTTGTTTAACCCTTTGCATCCAGATGGTCACCTTTAGCCTCATTCTAGATGTCCCAATGCTCCCAAAAACCTTCTGCTGGCAGCCCTCACCAGCTGGGAGCACTCAGCCACTGGAATCCCTTAGGACTCTCAGGACCTATGGTATTAGCAGGAACAAAACTGAATGCTCGTGCAAAAGGTGCGCATCTGAATCCAAATTGCATCCACCTCTAAACTAGCCAAACTGAGTCTCCAAGGGTATCACCACAAAGCAAACTTGCCTGTGGCATCACAGGCTGGAAGCCCTCCAGTCCATCGCTATTTTGGTGCTGGACCCACTACCCTTTGGTTCCTCTCATCTGCACTGCTGGTAGCCTGTAGCAGTGTGGGGCCACGTGCTTTTGGGTGACTCAACCTTCTCCATTCCCAAAGCTAAGAAAAATCACGTCAGAAGAGTGCAGGAACAGCACTCATGCTCTATTTCAGCTCAGCTCTCCTGGAGGCAACAAGCGTACACGCGAGCATGGAAGCGAATGCATGGGGAAGATAGGAGCTGCAAAACATACATGAACGCACGTGTGGTTTCTATGTATTTACTTCACAACAGCTGAAGTATCACCCAACAACGTTATCACAGCAGCGCTTGACAAACCAAGAGCTGCTCCTGGTTACTAGATACAGTAATTTTCTACACAGATACTGCTATTTGTCCTTCAGAAAACTTCACAGCCTTGTCATGAATCTCTATGATTTACAGTACCTGCTGCTAGCTGGAGCTCACAGATGGAGCGCCAGTACTCCAGACTGACAATACGCAGCCAGTAACGCTGAGCGGGGATGTGTCACCTCTATAAAGGTTGAAAATAGGACAAAAATATCAGAGAACAGAATAAACTTCTGGGAGAGGCTATTTTAGTCTTCTAATCTGAATATTCAGGCTTAATTTGGTATTTTACACCGGGCCAATTAGACACCCACAAAATGACACAAGACTGGTTTGCCGCTGATGAGTGTTCTGGGTTTATAATTCTTCTGTCGGTAGGCTTAGTCACTTGCTATTTCATGGTCAACTTATGGGTATCTTTCCAGGGGGGTAGCGAGGGAGGCAATGTCTTATCACAGATATTAATTAAAACACCATCAAGAAACCATTCTTCCCCACTGATGCACCCAAAATTTCTTAACTAGATTACTTGCCATTTTCAAACACCAGAATTTCACGTCATCTGCCAAAATTGAACAGTTATGTTCGTGTACTAGGGATTAAGTGGGGGGAGGGAGGAAAAGGAGGAAAACACATACACCCCCACACATTACTAGCTTTTCGAAACAGGGAAATTTTTTTTGTTATATCAACATCAGATCAGCTAAAAAAAAATTTAAAAAAATAACAAGCTAATTGTGGGATTAACCAGCTATATTTAGCT
>NW_009259588.1:4919992-4922853 GCF_000687185.1 Egretta garzetta
GCGGGGGCATGGGGTGCTTAGAAAGGAACAGGCAACTGGGTATCAGTGGAAATCTCTGCCACGGTAGTACTGCGAGCCAACGCTTCTCCACTTGTGGCACAGTCTGGAAGGGACTGCATTCCTGTCTGTCATGAGTAGATCACTTAAAAAGTGATAAGAAACATTTCTAAAGGAATGATGAAAAATGTCAAAACATTTTAAGCGTTAAAAGCAACAAAAGATTTAATTCTGAGTTTTCCTCCTCTGCCCAGCCAGAACTATTGTCATCAAGGATGCCTGAATATTCTCATAAGGAATTTTTTTTTGCCTTTTTTTTCCCCTCTACTAAATTTAAAAATAGTCCCGTAAGTTTTAAAAATACTCCTATAAGTTCTAGATCTATGACACATTTAATCAAGGAAACTGAGCCCTCCTAGCAGGCAGAGCAACTTCTAGCAGACTTGCTGGTACACATTAGGAGATGCAGACACTATAGGCATTAAGAAGTGATGGAAAGTTTTCAGCAGCCTCTCTCAGAGGTCCTGTAGACAAGGAGAAGAAGGATGCACAAGGTGATCCATGCATGTCATGCAGGCACTCACTTTACACAATGCAAACCACAGAAGAGGCTAGAACAACCTCTAGTCCCAACTCGTCGGTGTGAGCCCAGCCAGAGCTTAGTTTTAGCATTAACAACCTGAGCTCTGGAGAGGACATCCGCCCCAAGGGTGGTTCAGGCCATACAGGGAAGACCACACCTGCTCAGCGCAGCTCGAAGCCCAATGGGCCATGCTCTGCAGGTGGGGATCCACGAAGGTCGGTCTCTCTCACAGCATGCGTGTGAGCGTGCCCTGGCACAGACGTGGCAACCATTCAGCAATTCTAGATCCAGACAGAGAGTTTAAAAGCATAAAGAATGGTCAGGATAGATAGAAGGATAGATAGACCTTATTCTGTCTTTATCAGAACGTATATAATAAGCAAAACTACCAAACCTACACCAATACCACCAGCCTTCACAGCAGTTGACCTCCAGCTTTCTCCCAAATGCTACCTTCCCCAAGGTCAGAGCTTTTCCCAGCTGAGAGCATGAACCAGCTGAGTTTGCCCTGTGACAAACCTGGTGCTGAGTCAGGAGGACATTGCCAAGCTCTCACTGAGGGGGCAAGTGATGCTCATGCAGATTTGACTCCCGGGGCACTCTGGTCCCACAGGAGTTTGGAGGGGCAGCAAACATCAGTCACCTTTAGGAGGAGAAGGCTCAGGGCGCGGAAGGGGTCTCAGCTAGAGAGGCATCTTGGAAGATACCTGCATCCTTCAGAGAGCCTAGAGAAACATGATTTTCTGAAGACAGCTTTCTGGTGACCTATTTCCAAAAAATAAGAATCAGAAGTAAGTTAAGTGTGTCATCATTTTCTGTTATCCTTACGCCTTTTACTTCTCATTTCCCCTCACACACTGATAACTCCTATCTAATTAACTTAAAAAAAAAAAAAAAAAAGAAGAAAAGAAAAAAAAGAAAGAAAAAAGAGGCAGCCTTGGATCTAGTATCACATGTTTCCAAGACAGGCAGAAGCTTTTTTCAGGAGACCAACAGATCAGTCAAGCACGGGACCAGTCATTTTTGTGACTCCCATCAAGAGCCTTCTTGCCTTGAAAAGCCTTCATTGTGCTCTCTGCGGGCAGCAGCCAATGCAGACCTCCAGCATCTGATGAACCCGAAAGGATCGGTGGCTGGAGGGGAAAGGGGATGAGAAGGGTGACCCTCCTAAATAACTTTTGCAAAGTGACTCATCCTTTCACTGACAGCATTAACATCTCTGCTCCTGCCAGCTGGGCAGCTGCTCCAGCCCGCCGAGCAGTGAGGGAGATTTCAGCTATTTTGACCTAATAAGAGTTGCTGCATTAGTCACCAGCCTTGGTACAAACAGATGGATTTGCAAGAATTTGAAACAGAAGGGGAAGGAAAGAAGAGAGACACCACAGACCCCGGGGCAAAAGGGCATCCTGGCCATGGGAGGTGGAGAGGTCCCACACTGCACAGCCCTGCTGTGCCCAGCAGATCCACAGCACCCCGGGCTCACTCCGAGTGGTGGCTTTGCACCTCGGTGCCCAAAGGCGCCAGGAGACCCCTGTCATTCTTCCAAACAACCCAGACTCGACTGCTCCACTTGTGTTGAAAAAGTTTCTCGTGTGAAAGAAAAAGCATAGCTGATGTTGTATAATGGTTTCTTAAAAAAGGTCAATATTTTTGTCACATTATAGGGCCACAGCTTTCACCTCTTCATTATAAAGCTACAGTTCAAGTCAGCAAGGCTTGCTTGGGGCACAAGGCTCGGTTTTGCTCAGGGAGCATACTTGGTGCCTGGATGATCAGAAAAGGCATGGCAAGGCATCAAAGCAGCTTTACTTTCCTACCCTCTGAAGCCTCTAGATTAACCAAACATGAGCCTCAGGTCCACAGGGTTGAGCCCACCAACATTAGGAAAGGAGATTCAGCGCATCGGGAGCACTGATGTTCCCACAGCCAATATTTACTTTTCCAAATTGGAGCAAGCAGGCTTGGCCATCGTACATGGAAATATGGGCAGTTCTCTACTAAAAATATTTCTTAGCCTTCCCCCTTTCCTCCTCCCTACAGCATGTCCCCTCTAAAAGCTGTCTTTTTGCATAGGGCTCTGCTGACTCCGCTGCCAAAGGAGAGAAGATATCCCTCATCTCCACATGCCTGACTCCACCAACCCCCACAAAAAAAGGCTTCTCTCCCCAGAAGTTCTACCCAAGTCTCCAGAAAAACTACGACTGGCTTCCACTTCGTACTATCAATTCCCACATTACTGAAGCCACTGACTTTCCCCACTCTGTCCTTTTATGTCCATAGA
>NW_009259588.1:4922873-4951871 GCF_000687185.1 Egretta garzetta
GCACACAGTGCAAGCAATGCAACATCCCATGTACCTGCACCACAGCATTTACCAAAGTATAGATATAACCCTTCCTGCACAAGGTTGAAGGTAAAGCATGACAGCATGGAAGAGGACTCGGGTAAAGCACAAGAGGCACGTGGAGCACATCATCCTCTGTTTGCAGGACGCCTCTTCCTAAAAACATGGGAGCTGGGAACTGCTGACATCAACCCTGAGCGTCGACCCTGAACCCCAGCACACACAGAAAGGGAAGGAGGGAGGTAGAAGCTTCTTGTACTAAATTACAGGTCTGAACTTCAATGACAGTATCCCCACTCAATGAAAACTTCTAAGGACCTACCCAAGCACATACATTTTCATTTTGAAATAAAAAGAACAAATTTGAGAACATAAAGGTTTTAAATTGTTGATTGGAAGATTTGCATGTAGACAGAGTATTGTTTTCTTCTCCTGGCTCCCTGGGTAGCAAAACAGAAAAATTATGTGTAATTAAAATGGAAACAGTATCAATTAGCTGTGATTCTCTGAGCTGTGGAAAGAGTAAACCAATGAGGAAAGACCATTCTTGTCCTCTGGCAGCCTCTTCACATCAAGATTATTCTGAAGATATCTTAAATCCACTTAAGCATAAACTATGCAAACAAATTTTAAAAGAAATCTGTGCAGGTGGAGGGTTATTTACTAGCCACTGTAATACTGATCAAACATATCCTGAGGAATTAACTTGATTGCCAGTACTTGAGCTCATTTCATTAACGTTACATCCTTGTCCTCCTTGAGTTATGCCCCTGAAGTTTAAAGTTTAATCTAGATAGGGCCAGGCTTATCTTTTACCTCCATAGAAAGTGCCCTTCGTGTCAACACTTTTAGATACTCCTAGAAAAAGGACACACACAAGAACAGCAAATGTTAACAAGTTATGTGTCCAGTCACACACAAAATCAGGAGCTTAAAAACACTGAGGTACACTCCAGAAAGGTGTTGCCTGTAAGTCCCGTTAAGCATAAACCATACTATTTCACAATAGCTATCATAATTCTGACATAAAGGAGTGGTTTATTTCTTCTAAAAAATAAAAAGCCACAAAACACATTTTTGGTTTTGATACGGACTTATTTTCTCCTCTGAGATAATGCCAAGTCAGAAATTGCATCAGTTAGATCTTAAGTCACTGTAAAAACAGCTTGCTTGTCATTATTTAAGAGTCATATACTGAGTACACATCAGCAAGTAGTAACAACCCTGTTTTATATGATTGTTTCATATGAGGACAGACTTGGACCTGAACTTGATGTAGACAGACACTTCCGATAGTTCTCTTTCACAAGAAGGATTGCAGACATGCTCAAAGTAGAGATAACTTAACACTTTGTGGTGCAAATCCTACACCTTGACTCAGACTTCCGTGAGCCAGCCATTCACTAAAACACCACCAGCACATCATTCTTCCACCTTCTTAATGCGTGTTCTTTGGCTCAGCACCAAAGGGGATGAAGCAGAAGTACATAGAGAACACATTTGACCCAAATAAATAAATAAAAACTCACAACTGCATTAAGTCACTATTTGGACACTTTGAATCTTGAAAGAGTCACCAGCATCCAAAGAAAGGAGAGTGACCCGGCCAAGTCAGCAGACTGATAACTTCAGGTATATCTTTCAATCAAAGTTTCAAAATGCAAATTATCCTAACCATGGAGTTTTACAGGTTGGAGCAGGAAGGAACAGTAACCGTGTGTGGCCAAGAGGACCCTCTGCTCTGCACCAAGGTGAGCCCAATACCACACATCCTGCCCATCCTCTACCACGGCATGACCCTGCTGGCCTTCCTCCAGGCAGGGAACATGCCACCTCCATACCACCTGCCAGCACCCTTTCAAACTATTTGTTGAGTAGTTATTTGTGAATAATTCTTTTAGTGCTGACACATTTTATAAGCTGGCTGCAGATAATTAACAAATAGGGAAAAAATACAATTGCATAGTAGAATAATTCATTGCTAATTATTCTCTCAGGTCTAAGAGAGCTGCTGACCTTCTCGATACATTTCTTTTCGTTAAATGAGTACAAACAGATGCTGACCTTCATCAGAACAGCGCTGATATATTTCCTGAGGAAACACAAATGAGAGTGTAAAGACATGACCAAACATATCCCAGCCAGTCGCACGTTAGTCATCAAGAGCATTTTCCAAAGTGCTTACTAGGTTCTGATATTTTGTATTTTGGAAGGGGGGGGTGGGGGGGTAAAGGCACATCACACCTCTGACAAGTACAATGGTCTTGGAGTTGAGTAACTAAAAAACCCAAGGACATAAAACGAGTGGGTGTTTGAGATCATTTCAGCCATTGTTTTGCACATGTTATTTGTCAAGACAGCTTCTGGACCATCGTTACTCATCATTTGCATCAAGTTTTAAACCAGGGACAGCAAGAACTGCGGGTTTGAAATGTGACACCACACATCACAATTTAATGAGGCCTCTAGGGCTGCGTGCAACACAGCCTCATTCCCCCTGCACGTACAAACACACTCACACGGTGAATCAGAACCAAGAGCATCTTGCAAAGCACCCCAGGGCTTTATTTAAAGGAAAAAAACTGCAATTCGTCAAAGACACTACAACTCTCTGGAAGGAACAAGATAGTCTCTCCTAAGTAGTTGTGCTCGTGGAGACTTAGAGATCCTTGTCAGGAGTGGAAAATGGAATCATTCTGGTTTTTAATCCTGAGCAGCTAGTCATTTTAACAGCGAGGTTTCTACAAAATCGTTTTTCTTGACCTGAAAGGGTACACTCATACACCCTCCAACAGATGTGAAAAGCAGTTAAGTCAGCATAGATGCTCCATTCAAGGCCCTCCTGAACAGAGATGCCAGTGCTACATAAAGACGGGTATTCATAGCATCCTCTTAGACCAATTTCAGTCATCCAGCTTGGACATTATTCACAGCAACTAAACTCAGAAAACCAAGTTTCCTCTGCAGTCCCCAGAGCGAGGAGACCAACCAAGTGCAGCTCTGACTGCCTCCGCTAGGCTGGGCTGGGACCACTGCTCCCCGTCAAGCACTTTTTGAGACCTAAGTTAGCAACCCATGTGTGACAGACCTCACCCAAGTAAAACCAGTCCAAACACTTTATGATAGGTTTCGTTTCCCAGCTAACAGGGCTACGATCAAGTGCTTTATGTAAAGCGCAATAGAGAATAAAATGACCAAAGCATCATTTTACTTCTTTACTGAGGTGAAGAAAGAGTTGCAGTGATAAACTTTAGCCTTTAATTTTTAAGGAGGAACTGACCAAAATTGCTCAGCACAAATCCAGGCCCCAGTTTCCTTCTGAGGCTTATCAAACCTGTAGGCACTACTCTTTTCATCTACCAATTGGTGCAGACTCAGGGAAAGGGCTTCAAAATTAAAAAGCTGAAATCATTGAGTGACTTTGGCTTAATGTAAAAATCATTAATTACGGAAAGAAACTAAGTGTCACCTTTCCATTTTCACAGCCCCGTCTCCCTGCAGGCTCAGCATGTATGATACGTACATAACCTACACGAGCTGCCTGTTTTTCTAAGTACAGGCAAACTACCAGGAGTACTTGTAGCACCTTGTTACAAAAGCTAATTCCCAGATCCACGTTTTACACAGAATCTGAAACGTGGAAATGATGGGCTTTAATGGAGGATTCATATTTCTTGTGTGACACTGGCTTAAGTGCTGATAAGAATAGCGGTCTGATAGACCACTTCATCCTACCTGTGCCAGGGTGTTGCACATCACCCACAAAGTGCTGGTTTTGATCTTTTAAAAGGCTGATCCAAGAGCCTACGCTGCTGTTAATGCACCCCAAATAAAGAAGTAGAAGGGCTGATGGCATTACCAAACCCCACAGCCCTGTGATAGCTGGAAATTCAATAACTGAGACACAAGTGGGAAAGGCAATTCAATATTTGGATGACTAGAAAAGGCATTTCATACCCTATGCTGCACAGGTAGGCCAAGAAAGCCTTAAGGTCTTCATCACTTGACCCTACACATTATTTTGACTCTGGGCAGTATGTAATCAGCCCCATCTCCAGGGCACGGATCCCCCATCCAGAGTTCTGCTGACCAGGACATTTCACAGAAAAATAAAAAAAAGAGCTAAACAAACAGGAGAACAAGTCATACCAGTTCCCCAAGCAGGGAAAATCCCTTCCTGGCAAGCAGGAGTGAAGCCTGATATCTGTTCTGCAGCCTGTGCCCCAACAGGAATCACAGTACAGCCATCATGTCAAAAGAAACCCTTCTTTCCTGAAGATCCACAAAGATGGCAATGAATGAAGGGATCCTTGTACTAAGAAGCAGTCACTGTGTCCGCACACAACCTTATCATGAAAAAAAAGCCACACACTTCCCCCACCCTACTTCTTTTTAAAGCTGCAAGCGGAGCTCTTCTCTGCTGAGCTGCTCCTGTGTTTGCACTATTCAAATACCTGGATCACCATCTCTCTTACCAAGATTAAACTCACATAACCAGCAAGGACCTGCCATCAGTTCTTCCACAGAAAAATTGTCCTGGAAAAAGCATCTACCTTATATCCTATAAGTCTTATCTATTACCCCTGGGGAAACCAAATTCAACGTTTCCAATAACAGCAGAGAGAACATAGCGGGAAGGAGTTTGGAGGAAGCTAGGTGAGGTTTGGGACTACAGGTAAGAAATAAGGTCTGTGTTTGTGGTGGGAGATGCAGGTGGGGAGCTGAGAGCTACTGAAGGTTTGGGCACTAGAAGGAGATCGAGGGGCTATGAGGGTCAGGCTGACTGTGGGAGACAACCTTTCTGGAAAGGTCTTTTGCTCTCCCCCCAGCCTGCTGTTTCTCCAGCCTCTGTGACTACTCTCCTTGCTCCCATCCCTTTTCCTCTTATTTCCCTCCCCGAGAAAAGTCAGGAGAAGCTCAAGGGATACTTTGAAGTACTGGAGACCAGCACTTGTACATCTTCTTGCTGCCAACCCCCTCACAGATGCCCACCTCCTCGTGGTGGTGGCCAAGAGCTGGGCAAGCATGAGACACGAACGGGCTTCCCACCTGGCAGGGGCAAGGCAGGCAGCACTGGAAAGCACTTGTGGACCACGAAGACGATGGTGAAAGCCCTGCTGAGCAAGGGAGGAAGGAGGGCAGGTACAGCCGGGCACGCAAGGACTGCCAGGGAGCAGCCGTACCTCGGCAATGCTGGGTCCTGCTCTCTCTATTAATAAGGCAGCAGCTTCCCACTCCTGCAAGAGTCAGAGAGGCTTTGAAGTAAAATCGGCTTTTCCGGAGACTGATCAAAATAGAAATCCAAGCTACCTAAATCTGCAATGGAAATTTCAATCGACACCAAGTTTTAAATAAAATTTGGACTCTATTCTGGTTCAGAATGAATTGATTAAAGAAATCAGGTATACAAATAAGCCTTTTGGTCAGCTTTTGCTCCACACTGTCTCCAACACAACTTACTGTAAAATGAGCATTAATTCTCAGAGATCCCAAGCGCTCACTTACGTCAAGACACTGCCAAAGATATCAGCAATCAGGGCAGCAAACAGCCCAGAGGAATTGAAGAATCGCTAGAAAATTTGTGCAGGCTGTGACCCCGTTCTCCAGCTCTGGCAACTCCCGATTGGCAAAATCCAGCCTCCCAAAGAGTTAACGTTCAATGGGCCAATAAAGCGTGATTGATTCATCAATAACGCGGCGCTGCCTTTGGGAGAGGGAAGAAGCCATCTCGAGAGACAAGCGAGGCAATTGTTTGCTTTCTCTGGTGTTCGCAGAGTGCCCTGCGGTAACCCTCGTGCTCTGAAATACTCATATTGGTTATTTCGAAGTTGGGTGCAGAGCTGTGCTTTCCCATGGCTGCCACTAATGACTTGCAGCTGTTGCTAATCTGTGCCTCTGATTTCCTTTGATTACTATGTGTATTGATGCCTGTGGTAAATAGGCATCTGCCAGGTGCCAGCACAATCAGGGGGAAAATATAAAAAGTTCCCTGTTTCAAATTCAATGTGACATTGTGCTTGTCGAGAGGCAGCCGTTTAACTATTTAAGGGGAACAGTTTCCTGGGCTCTTTGCTGGCCTCCTGGCTATGGAGGAGATTCTCGTGCATTTCGGTGACAGCAATCCCCCCCTCTCCACTCCCTCTCCCAAACCCAGCTGTAGGAAATAGCCACAGGGAGGAGGAGTTGGTGGCTACAGAGACCACCCCAGCTGCGTAGCAGCCCACAACACCAGAGTTTGGCTCTGCTTTCCTGGAGAGCAAGGGCTCTCTGGCCCCACTCGTCCCCCCCAAAGGGCAGTACCCCAGAGCCGCATGAGCACCCCTGCTCCCACGCGAGGACTCATGCCAGCCCCCCTCTGCTCCTGCCTCGTACCACGCTGAAAGGCAGCAGGGCACCTCTGCTCATGCTCCCAGTGTAAAGAGAGTGGAGCAGCGGCTTCCCACAGCCCATTAGGAAAATATCTGTCTTGCTAGCAGCCAAGACTAATATTGGATTTTCCAGAAGGAAGCACGAGGGTCTCGCACTAAGAAACATCCCTGGAAGAGTTTCCCCAGCAGGCTGCTGTAGCGTGACCTGTTACTAGCACTCACGTTTTGCCTCAGCCCCAGAGCCCCTCTGAGCAATTTCTCTGGGCATTTCTCATTCCCCCCCTGTCGCAGCAGCCAGCTGAAGATGCCACGCAGCTGCTCCTCACTTCCATCCATCATCCTTCTTCCTGGTAGCAGGTAATTATTTCCAGCTGTTAATTATCCAAGACCATCACACCTGACCCATATTGTTTGCCTTTCATTTGCACCTCATGTGCAGAAAATAAAAAAATAAAGTAAAATCTCAGAGAGGCATTGGTTATATGCCAGGGCTGGAGAAAGGAGCAACCTGCCTGCTCAAAAGATGCTTCTGTAGTTTGTTTCCTCAGTGTGGGGGGGGGTCCCTATTCGCTTATGTGCCAGGTTGCATTTAAGGGGCAGAAATGAGTTGAAGGCATGGGCCTCCTGGAGCATGTATAGGCATCCACAGCACTAGCTCATTTTTATTTCCCTGTCCACCCAGTTTGCTTTCCGTGCGTGCTGTAAGCTGCCCAAGGCTCAGGAGGGTGGGGAACCCATGGAGCACAGTAAAGTACAGAAGCCCCTTCCTCACAACAGGGCTGGAGGAGAGTCCCAGATATCCAAATTTGCTGCAGTTGAAGTGTTTTGGGTTAGGCTTGTTCTACTCCCTATTAGGAAGAAGAGAACTCTCAGCTTAGGAGAGGCCAGTGACGTTGCACCTGAAAAGCCAGAGGGTACGTGACTGCAATAGTTACATTCTCTGGAGCAAAGTCGTAGCTGTATGCTGACATATCAGACCTCCTTCCCACTGAGAAAAGAAGGCTGAAAATTTAAATCATGTATCCAAACATGCATGCACAATTTCTATAGCTAGAGCAGTTCACCTTAGCTACCAAAAAATTAAAAGTAATCTGATAGATAACTTTACTGTGTCTGATATTATCATTTAAGTTTTTTGGAAAGTGCTAGATCCTTATAGATCATTGGAATAGGAAAGCTGAGTATACTTATCCTCCTAAAACAAGGCAAATCAGATGCCTTAGAAATCAAAGGGGTCTCAGTTAAAAGGAATAGGGCTGAGCTCTGTTTCAGAGAGTCAGGATGACAGAGGGAGTTGGAGACAAGCTGATCCAGGTGCAGAAGTAGAAAGGCCCTTTGTAGGTGCACCACGGTACACAGTCCATGGGAGGGCTTGGAAAACAGGGGGTTTGAGCTGGGGAGCAAGCTACAGGAGATTGAGATTTTCAATAAAGATACAGCCTCATAATTGTTTGATTGGTACCAACTTCAGGATAACGCAACGTTGCTTATGGGAGGTACAACCTGATTTGACTTCAGAGACAACCGAGATCTCTGTCAGCCTTTCCTTCTAAGTGGAAGAACCTTAAAGACCTCAACTTTTGGCTTTGGTCATTACATCACACTGAGTTGACACAGAAAAAGCAGACTGATTTTGGTAACTGCCACTGAGAAGAGAAGGCAAGAAGTCCTGTAATGGCTACAACACACATCCAAAGAGTTTTTTTTAGCTTAAAGACTGGGCAACTTTGTGCTTGAGGCAACACCGACCCTCAAGACTTCAGCCAAGGAAGACCTTGTGCTCCCCCCGCCCTTAATCAACACCGACCCTCCTGCCTTCCTCTGGGCTGTAAAGCAAGTCCCTCTGCACACCCAGCTCAGGGAGGAAAAAATGGGCATTGGCAAAGAGCAGCACAGTCCGTAGCACATCGCCATTAGCATGTCACAGCTCACTCCAGAAAGTCACATATCCCTTGCTCGCATGTGGCAGGGGACTCAAGGGGGCAAGAAGGGTTTATGTTTCACTACTTAGACTCCCAGAGGTTTTGCCAAGTACTTAGTAAGTTATTTAGAAGGAAAACAAGAAGCTGGCTGGGCTTCTCCTTTGTTTCGGTCCTGCTCCGAGCTCAGGGACCTGAGCTGGCAGCTGCATCTCTCTCTAATGGCACAAGGGAGAAGGGACATTCCCACTGCTGTCCCTGCTGGCATATCCTGTTTCTGTAAGCTTGCATCTTGTAACCAGCCTAAGTTAGGCAGCGCTGTGTTTTTCAAGGAAAAGAAAAACGTCTGAACTTTGGCATCAAAACCCCACTGGAAACCAGCCATTGCCTAGAACGTAACTGAGCCCTTCGGCTCGGCTTTCATTACAGTGAGATTTCACAGGAGGAAATGCCCAGAGGACTGACAGCAAGGACGTTTCTTAGGATTTACAGTCTCAGACACCTGGTTTCTGCAGCACCAAAACGCACACACACACACCCCCCACCCTTCCCATTCAAAAGCTGTTTGCAGCCCAACATCACCTTTGCTAGAAGCACACTTCTGTTCCCAGCCTCCCTGCAAGCAGCGGGGCAGCCGGTGCCCGAGGACCAGCTGGATCCTGGAGGCAGTAAGTGGGTGCTACCAGGCATCCCCTTCTGCACAGCAAGAGGGAGCACAGAGGATGGACAGGGCCCAGGCTCCAGCCCCAAGCGCAGTGCCGATGCCAAGGCGAGGAGGCATGTAGGGTCACACCCCAGAAGGGAAAAGTGGGGACCAGACCAAGACGCAGAGTCTGCTCCTGCTTTCTGACATGGATTTGCATGGTTACCCTCTGTCCCCGAGCATTGCTTCATCCCCCTGGCACGCTGGGCAGCATCAGGCCCCGGTGACAGCCCCTTTTATGGCTGCAGGCTCCACAAGATAATGGAGTAGGGCGAGTGCCTAGCAGTGGATGAATGCGCTGCTCGGCTTGCCACTCTAATCTCTTCCCACCATACCTAGGAACGGTTATAAAGATAAAAGAGAGGCTAGAGACTGTTATTGTATCATAGCAGATCTGTGGTGTCCAGATTTTGTGCGGTTCTATTGTATTTGCCTGTGCTGGCTCTCTATTTTTAAAATCTAAGCTAGGAAAAATAAATTGCTCTCGACCTGAGCGTGCAAAGGAGTTTTCTTTCATACTGGCATCTTAACTTTATCTGATAATGAGACTCAAGTAATTTCCTTGAGTTTCAGCTGCAGCAAGTAATGAAACAGTGAAATCTTTCTTCGCTGATTAACAGTATTGGGCTTCTTGGGAACATAGCTACCATTACTGAAGCAATTCTCCAATCTGGGGGGACATTAGAAATTTGCAGGTAATCCTAACCTCGTCCACATCCCCTCTGCCTCCCCAGCTTCTATCTTGCTCAGTATGTTAGGTCAGCAGCACTGCAACAGTACATAATTTCCCAAGTCATTAAACTGATTTAAACCTCTTGGGAGTGGAAAAAAAGTTTGTGTGATTTGTGTTCCTGTTTTCTGGAGGTTCAAATCCTTTAGGGACAGAATTTCAAGATTTTCTTTATAACCAGGAGAGGAGGCCTACTTACTCTCTCTCCCTCGCTGTGTCACCTCATCCAAAGTACATGGAAATTCAGCGAGAGGCTTTCTGTTAACTTCAATGGGCTCTTGAGGCATAGGCTTCTGGTCAAACACTTAACATCGATTTCATCCATACAAAAGCGTATCTGCCTATACAAGACCATAGCTGCATTCAGGCTGTGTTATGAATCCACATCATTTAATTATATAAACGCCATGTTTTCTCTTAGAATTTTTCAGCTACATCAGCACATACTCCAAGCCTCGACACTTGAGTTTCACAGTGAATATCCACCCACAGAAAGTGGCTCGGCTACTCTCCAGTTTTCTTTTTGCAGCCGGGAGACCATAGGCAGTCACAGGCAGAAGTGGTCACATTCTGAAGAGATGTAAGTGTTGTAACTGAGACCAATTATGACAATAACCCATAGCTGTGTTACAAAAAAATAATCCAGAGTCTTTTTGAAGAAACTTTTCAAAAAATAGCTAGTAATTTTGGTGCCCAATTGGATATAAACATCTGTTTTCCAAAGGATGCTGAATATCTGTTCTCTGGCAATAAGATACCTCTGCAAGTTTCAGAGGCTAGGCATTAAAAAAAAAAAAGAGCACCCCAAAGTTTACCAATCACTTGACTGTAGGCTGCCATAAACTCTTTCAAGTCTTGAGACAACTGTGTAAGATGATGAAGCTGCAGGCAAAGCTTCCAGAAGATTTTGGTTTATTTCCAAATGCTGTATCATCCTTGCAGACCTGCTGCTCATGGTGCCTGCACAGCCTTTGGTAAGAGAGCACAACATTAAGGCTCTCAAGTCTGTGGCAACCACATGCCTGCCTACAACTGAAGTCGGGTGGCACACTCACGCGTAAGCCTACTATTTGGGTATTAATTGAATAAGCTTTCAAAAATAGTTTAGGCAAATTAGTTCCTGACACATTGCACATCTTGAGCTTTCCATTTGTGGCCTTTCATTCATAAGCGATCATCCACAGAATGAAAAGAAGCACACTTCACTCTAATTAGGGAGGAGCTAATTATCCTCCATCAATTAGATCCTACAACACTTATCTGTAAACAGTTGCTGGAAAGGTGCATAACAGATTAGTGACTGAAGACCTAATTAATAAGGAATAATGAGCTCCTTCCTGCATGAGACGGAGGAAATGTGCTCCCGCTCCTTGAAAAAGCCCTGTGATAAGAGCGGTAAAGCTGACCACAAACACAGCAGGAGTCATTTCGTACATAAGAGTCTTCTAATTTTTCACATCCAATGCTCAGCATGTGCTTCCCAGACTTTACCGTGCAGCAATGTCACCTCACTCGGCATGCCACTGACAAGGTGGTGTCTGCCTGGCACATACGGCCAGGACTGCAAAGCCTCCCCTGGGAGGGGAGTTGTGAAGGCTTCACAGTGAGTGGAGACCATGGGGCCTCTGACTCTTTCGTCTGGGTCTTCTCTGGCACTAGGGCACTGGGTTTCTTCCCCGCTCTGTCTTAGGGCACACAGACACCAACTGATCGTCATTGCATTTGGGAAGCTTTTCACACACATGCAATCCATCAATGCTGTGTTTCTTCATTTCTCTTGACTTAAAGGACTTTCACCTCTTGAACAGAGTTTTTTGAGCCTTACCTTGCCTTCTGTGCCCCATTTTATTGCCATCTTTTGCCTCAGTCTTTCTTAAAATGTGGTCTCCAGAACTGCACTCTCCTCCACTGAGGACCTAGCACTGCAGAGTTGAAAGGAATACTTCTCTCCCATGTCCTACCAGAGCGAGAAGTGCCCTTTTTTTAACGACGGTAATCACACCACCAACAGCCTGAGGCTGGAGCAGAACAAGCCCCATGCTATCTGAGATCATGTCATTATTTTTAGGCACACAATTTGTTCATACACTAGTGAATTAGTGGCATAACCAGATATATGGATTGAG
The DNA here is from genome assembly GCF_000687185.1 of Egretta garzetta. Lineage (NCBI taxonomy): Eukaryota > Metazoa > Chordata > Aves > Pelecaniformes > Ardeidae > Egretta > Egretta garzetta. The sequence continues at coordinate 4,934,741 of NW_009259588.1, forward strand.
AAGAAACATCTGAAGGAGTCTACACTAAGACTGGCAGCATGGCAGAGATCAGTCCTCTCTGAATAGAAATACTTACAGACTCAACAAGCAGTCATTTCTCCTGTGCCATGCTCTGCTACCTGCTTCTAAGACAGTCCCCAGAGTCTTACTCCAACCAAGATTTTATGCCACATTCACTGCTTTCCCCTTACCCATCCCATCAGAGAAGGGAATCAACTGGTTCAACATGATTTGCTCATGACAGACCCATGTTGGTTGGGTTTTTAATAACATTTTAAATCCTATTGGTACTTACAAGAAGGAGCATTAAATAATTTGTTCAGGTATTTTTCCAGGCCTCAGTGTTAGGCAACCTGGTTAAACATTTCTAGGCTCTCCTTTCCCTGCCTTTTTAGAGATAGGAATCACACTGGTTTATCTTCAGACCTCTGAGACCTCTGAAGTTAATTTCTTCTTCACCTTATTTTGCTGATCGGAATACGCTCAGCTTCTCTAAGTTTTCTTTGATTTTGACCAGATACTTTCTTCACACAACTGAAATGAAGAAAACATTGGATTTTCCAGCTCTTATACCTACCTCATCTGCTACTTGTACTTCTTTTCATTAAATTAAAGACATACATTTTCCTCTATCTATTTATAGAAAGGTGGCATTTTAGATTTTTTCCTAATTGGTTTCACATGTGATTTTTTTTTCTGATTGCACGCCAGCATGTGTATGCTGCTTTGTTGCAGTCACTGTCAGTTACGAGTCCCTGTTTCTACCTATCACTTAAGTCCCTTTGATTTCTAGGTCTTGGCTCCTGGTGGGGTTGGATGCTGGTCTCCTGCTCGGTTTCCTCTTTCACATCAGGATAGCTTACCATTCTGCTTTTGTTAACAGCACTTTCAGTAACTGACAGTTCATTTATCTTCAGGATTATCTTCCCAGAAGACACACATTTACCTGTTTCCCAGGCTTGTTGACAGCTGCTTTTTGAAGTTCATTACCCTTTTTCTGTTCCTTTTACTCCTTTCTTTCCTCAGAACAGCAATTCTGTTGTTTCATAGTTGCTTTCACTCAAATTGCCTTCTACCTCTGGTTTATCTCCATCCATTCCTCCCTTGCAGAATCAAATCTTAAAACAGACACAGCTGTGAGATTTTCACTTTACTATAAACCCTGAGCTTGGATTAACAGGGAAGATGAATAGACATGCATGGAAGTGATGCTCTGGTGTTTAGGCATCAAGATGTCTTGCCAAGATGCCTCTTACCCTCCACCCAATGGAATAAACACATCAAGTTATAGTAAAACCAAACCCTGGATTCCTTCAAAAATTCTCAACTCTATCAGTATTTACTTAAAATTATCAGGAAATACATTTTCTACAGATCAATAAATTATATCAGTCAACCAAAAAAATCCTATGCGTCCCCTATGAAATTTGTTCTAGTCCACATAAACCAAAAGTCTAACCTTGAAGGCTTTGAAAAGTTAGGAAAATAAATTATTCCTGAGGAATCATTGTCTGAGGTTATAGAAGCAAAATGCAACACAAAAAAAACCAACACCCCACCCCAACACCCCCCCCAAAAAAAAGGAAACCACTCAGAAGGACTCAAAACCCCAGAAAATGCCCTGTTAGCAGGTGCCCTCTCCTGTTAGTTCAGGAATCTCCACGAATGATACCAACAGTACAGATGGACAAACACTTTCTAGGAGGCACCTGGACCCAGGTTGCTTCAGGCTGTACATGGAGCAGATTTTGTATGGGATGAGGTGCCAGAAAGCCAAGGCACGGTCTGGCTGGGAGGGGAACAACAGTGGAAGGACCAGGCTGTTCCAGCGTATTACAGTCATTACACACATCAACATCATTCCTGAAGCGCGTGTAACTTTGTTCTGCCTGTTCCTGGCCGTGCAGAGGGATGGACAATGATTTAATGCACACAAAGCCCAGACACACTGAAGCTTCAGGATGGTTTTTGAGGAAGGAATGTATGACAGAGCACTGATAGTTTTCTGGAAACACTGAAAAAAGACAATTTTAGAAAGCAGCAGAGGAAATGGAAAGAAAATTTGTTACTTCTGTACATAGTGATCTATTCCTTCTATTCAGCATGAGTAAGGCTCCAGTTTTGGGCATCACGCTTTGAAGAAGATAAGGACTAATAGGAAAGTATTTAGCAGAGAGCCACATGAACAATCAGAGGTCTTGAAGAGATTGCTTATGAGGAAAATCAGGTTAAACAATTCAGAGGAGAAAGAACCGAGAGAAGTAACAGAAAGTTTAAGAATGAAAATATTTTTGTCCAAGAAAATCTGTTTTTCATACTGAAGACAAGGAACAGATGTCCTGCAACACTATGATAGGGGGGTGTGGGCAGAATCAAGTTAAACAACAGGAATGGGATTAGTCTGATTAAACACGGGTGTCTACACTGTAGGCATCGCCAACTGAAGAAGTCAACATCAGTGAAGGTTAGGGTAAGATTCATTTTGTCCTAAATAGATGACTACAGACAAATTCAGCTCCACTGAACACAGAGATTAGATGTCCATTGACCATCACAGCAGCCAAGACTGCTAGGTCAGAAGGACGAGTGAGAATTTGGCAGAGATGACTCCCAACTTTCTAATGAGGGCAGCTAGCACAGGAGCAGACAACCAAGCCAAAGCAGCAGGAGCTTCACCCCTTCTACGGGCACACAGACAAACCTGCGTCAGCAGAGGTTTCAGATGAGCCAGAGAGCGGGTGACCCTGTGAGGTCCTTCCCAGACCTCCTCTCCTATTGTAACCAATATCCAGAGGTGGTTGCTTAAGGTGAAAGATCTATATTCTGCCTCCCATAGGACACAGGTATGCTGCCCCTTAGAAAAGTTGCTTGTGTTTGTTCATCATCAGTGACCACTGCAGCAGAATTGCTATTCCACAGACCCATGCAAAATATGGGTGGCTTTGCCAAGGATATCATTACCTGTATTTGTCACTTTCAGTGACAGTGTACCAAGCATCTCTTAACACCATTGCAAGCAAGCAGCAGCTCACTATGCCAGCAATACATAATCAAGTTGAAATAAGCTTGCAAAGAGCATGACTTGCAGTTAGAGAAGCAGGGCAGGTAGCCTGCCATTGCTGATCAAAGCATATGGGGCAGGTGGCAGCACAGCCAAAGAGAGATGGGGGACACCTGCACTAACTTACAGTCCCTTTCGAGCAGCATTTTTTTGGTCTGCATTACTCTAAGATGGGCTATACCTCATCTGGTCCATGCAGAGAAATGCTCAGGGGTATAAAAAAAAAAAAAAAAAAAAAAAAAAAGTCTTTCTTCCTGATCTCTTGAAGCAAAACGTACATAAAGGTAAAGGAAGATGAAACATTACAACATGGTGTAAGTGTATATGATGCCCTAGCAGGCAGGAAGGCACCCTGCACAGCTACAGCCCTGCACCCCTACCAGTTGCTGCTGCAACCAACCATGTGAATGCCATGACGCTTGCTCACATCAGCCCTACCAGACACCAAAAAGCACTGGTGAGAAAACAGCAGGAGGGATGCCCGAAAGAGAGAACAAGGGAAGTCTGCTTTCACAGGAAAGGTTTCATTCCAGCTAGAGACCAGCACTGTGACGACATCCAGTGCAACAAGCCACAAAGCACCTGGGACTTCTTGGGACTCATTCAACTGTGCAAAGATACAACAGGACCCAAAACACCGTTACACCTAAAATTTCCCATGTGTGTCAAGGTAGAGTTGAAGGCAGCATTTATCAAGCATCTTGGCAATTAATTAAGAAAACTTAATTCACTGTGAATATTTATTACTTAGTAAGAATACATACAATATTTAGCTATAAGGTAAATAAGGAAAATAAGACTTCAATGATAATTTGTTTTAAAGGGCTGTTATTAACTCTTCAAAACAGGAAGCCTTGGAATACAGATGTTTTCTCAACCAATCCTGAGCTGCCTGCCCAGGTAGATACTGTAGACATCAAATCAAACTCCAAGGAAGCCATTCTGTGTAGGACACAGATCACAGAATCATTTAGATTGGAAAAGACCTTTAAGATCAAGTCCAACCATTAACCTAACCCCGCCATTCCACCACTAAACCATGTCCCTAAGCACCTTGCCTACCCGTCTTTTAACTACCTGCAGGGATGGGAACTCAACCACTTCCCTGGGCAGCCTGTTCCAATGTTTGACAACCCTTTCTGTGAAGAAATTTTTCCTGATGTCCAACCTAAACCTCCCCCAGCGCAACTTGAGGCCATTTCCCCTCGTCCTATCACTTGTTACTTGGCAGAAGAGACCGACCCCCACCTCACTACATCCTCCTGTCAGGCAGTTGTAGAGGGCGATAAGGTCTCCCCTCAGCCTCCTCTTCTCCAGGCTGAACAGCCCCAGTTCCCTCAGCCGCTCCTCATAAGACTTGTGTTCCAAATAACCGTAAATAAACTGATAGTCCAAGTCTCTAGTGAATGAGAGCCAAATCCCTGATGCAGATCAAATCCACAATTCGTGTTAGCTCTGCCTTTTCTGTGCTTGGTCCCCCACAGCACAGCTGAATGGCACCAAGACCAAAAGAAGAATTGCTGCTCTAGACCCAGACCTGGCACGTCCACGCACCTGGGTGCTGTGTGATGCCAAGCCCCCACTGCAGAGTCCCTCTGCCACCACAGCTGCAGAAGAGCCAGGATGGTGTCCACTGGCACAGCCCGCTGCTTACACCAGCATCTCAGCCACTTCTGTAAGCATCCACATTTTGGGGGAGGTTCAAGAAACATTCAATCTCTAATTTTATGGGTTGTTGTCAGAACAATGCTGAATTCAGAAACATTTTCAATCCACCCGTGGTTAAAATCCAGGTTTGTCAAACAACTCCCCCAAGCAGGGCCAGCTCCTTTCTCAACTAACCAGCTTAGTGGTTGCCCGACAGCACCCAGAACTGCAGCTCCCTTAGGGCAGAAAGCAGGGACTCCAGCTAGTGCTGCCAAAATGGTTAGGACTGGTTAGGATTACCATTTCAAGAGTTTGTCCCTGTTTACCTGCCACAAGAACTACTGGTCAGAGACGAGCATGATGGCAAACCACCATTGCTTTCTACCTCAAGGGCACTGGAAGGAAAAGGGGATTTCAAGGGCAAAATTATTCTCATTTCTATGAAAGCGAGAGTGCCTTCAGACCCATAAAGCCTCAGGGAAGAGGTCACAAAGCCTTAACAAAATATTCTTGTCTAGATAGAAGCACTGATTTTTTATTTTTTTTTTTTAGAAATACCTGCAAGGCACCATGATCCAGCAAAGAGAGGAAAGCCAGTCCCTTGCCACAAGTCAAACAGAAAGTGACTCTGTGCAGACGTGGATACCGATGCCTCCAGCTGCTCTCCTGACCCCAGGAATATTCTGGCAGGCAATAAATTGATCACAAAGTTTAAAACCAACACGATCACGTCTCTTTTCTTTCTGCAGGTATCCACCGCTAGAGGTCATCGCGTATCTCCTCCTCTGGAGGAGGCTGTCCTCCCTTAAACCCCAGTTGCTGAACACGACAAATAATTAGACACTTTTAAATCAAACTCTCTGCTTGAGTAGTTCCAGTCCACATGACTGATAAGAAACGACTGGCAGAAACTAAGCCTGCGATTTTCCCTTTCTTAGTATCCACCACTCAGCCTGAGGGCTTTAGGTTTGATACATAAACACACTTCCTTCAGCAACCTCATTTAGGTTTCTTGTCAGACAGACTTATATCTTCTGGCATCCTTTCAAAACAAAGCCAGGCTATTTTTTTTTTTAATCCATGCATTTAATTCAAGCAATGTCAGAGGATTATGGTTTACCTGTGTGCTTACACAAGTATACCCAAACTCCAGAGGACACCACAGTTTTCTGCCTGCCACACAAGCAAAGCAAGGCATTTTTTCAGAGGTTTTGGGTTAGTTTTACACAGAGCTTTGAAGTCCTGAGTTTGGTCCTGACACAGATGGCTGCGAAGTTGCTCTAAATGTTTGCTATGTACATGGTTCCCAGTGTGAGGAAAGGCTGTGAATGGGAATCTGTACATAAAATAATAATTCTCTTTTCTTCTGCCTCAAACTTTAAACTTCAAAACTTAAAACTTTAAAACTTCACTGGAGTCAGCTTCCGATTTGGTTTTTGGGATCATTGAAACCTGCTGATCATTTTGATGTCCTCAAACATATTGGGGAGATGAGGGGGTAGAGGGCAAGAACTCACTGAGTGCAACCTCTGCTAAGGTCAGCTCCCTAGCCTTTGTTCTAGCAAAAGGTAAAAAGTTACGCTTCTAGAGCTGTTCTTTGTTAAGCACCCGAATCCTTTGCTAGTTGCAAGGAAATTATTGCAAACATTGGAGTTTGATATCACCAACATCTGAGACTTGTGAACCATCATCTAATAAGTCTAGGTTATGTGCTACTGCTCTTGCTACGCCCTAACCCCAATTACTTAGAGCTTTGTTACTCCACGATTTTGGGAAAGACATTGCATCTTGATTTGGCAACTCCAAATGATGGAAAATTCACCACATTCCCCAAGCAAACTGTTCCAAGAGTTAAATACACTCCTTGTTACAAATTGTGTCTGTTTTTTAGTCTGGGCATGCAGCGTGGGTGTGCAACAGTGTGGTAGTTGAACAACACTCCATGAGAAATAGCCTTTTCCTACTCATAACTTGCCATTATTAAATCTGTTGGGTGGTGCTTCTCCAGGGTTTGGTATCTGTGGGCTAAATTTCTCGAGTCTATCTTACTGGGGCAAGTCAAAGTCTAAAATCCTTCCTGCACAGTGGCCCTTGGTCTTCAAGCGTGACCAATGACAGCTCCACTGATGCAGAGGATACACTTGTCTCTAGCCTACAGCACCCAGAGTTGTACACTGCTCCAGAATTACAGCCCAGATGTGGTGTGCTCAGATGTTTCACAAAGCTGTGCTCCTGATGGGAGCAACAAAGGAGCAATGTGCTGGCCGTCAGAAGCACACTGGACCCAGCAGAAGCTCTGCTGTTCCCACACTGCACCCTCCACAGACACCTCACACACAGCCACAAACCCAAAAGCCTGCAGGAACATCTCCCATGCTTCCTACTGGGGACAAATCAGGGCAAAACAGGGGTTCATCAAACCCAGATGGGCTTTATTAGTTATGTACTGCCATGGTACGTGCCAAGGAAAGAAAAGATCAGGCTGCATGCATGCAGCAGGGGTGGAAGTGCTGCATGTCTCACGATGCAACAGGATAGGAAAGCCATTCACCTTGTGGAAGCACACTGCTCTTCAGAGAGAGCTCGCCAACACCAACAGCTCTGCTTTTTGTGTGCCTTTTACTGTCTGAGAGTCATCTGCACACCTCCAGGAGCTTTTTGACTTTGCCTCTGTCTGATTTTGTACCTCCCCAGTGTTCAAAGTGTGCAGCAAACCTGTCATGGCAAAGACAGGTTCACCTTCAGAGGGAGGAAGTATCACACCACCATCTCCTCATGACGCTGGCTGACTCAGGATCATTGCTCCCATCCCCACCTGAGGGAACTCTCAGCTCCCCTAGGCCACACACGCATCACCTTTGTGTGTCCAAACCAACCTCCAGACTCCAATAAAGGAGACCATCCTCTCCAATTCCCTGGTAGGAGTCTTTGAAACATCATAGATGGATGAACAGTCACCACCTTTTTAAGACCATTGCACATTTGTTCTCTTTTTAACAAGAGATCATTAACCTTGTTTTAAAAATACACAGGTTGGAGGGCAGCAGTTTGAGCATTATATTCCTCTTTGGCTACATGCACTGCCCTTGGTGCCAGCAGTTTACATCCTATCAAGGATTTAAACTCTTCTGGGATTATGGCAAGGTTTTCATGATGGCTGAAAGCAAGGGTCACTCCAAGTAATTACTGTGGCTGCCCCCAAGGACACAAGCAGCAGAAATGATTTATCACCATTGGCACCAGGGCTCCCTGAGGTGCCAGGGAACAAGAAAGACTGAAGCGATGGTAATGGGTTACCTGCAGTATTTCTAGGCGTCCAGCTCTCAGTGGCTAAAGCCCTTGTAGCAGGACTCCCTAGGAAGCTTCAGGCCAGGAGGAAGGCACAGAGAAAGCAGAAATAAAGAAAAGTCGTTTTGCAATACTCTATCACTGGTCTTGCAAGCCGCTGTTTGGAAATGGAGGGTAGAAGCCTGCTAGGTGATAAAAGGATTCAAAGGTATTAGTTCTTGCCACAGGTATTTAGAGACACAGGAGAAAGGCTTGCATACCCCCAATATATTTGTACTGGGATGAACAGGCCCACAGCAGCAGCACACACAAAGAAGCTCCAGTAAAATTTCCAAAAAATGCTTCCAAGGTAAAAATATCGGTTTCATCATGTTATTATTTCAGAAGTAATAAATGGACCCCCAAGTTTTAAGGCAAAGTCTTGGCCTAATCAAAATGCACAGGAGCTTTTCCCTTGGGTTTCCGTAAAAAGCCCTCATATTTTCACATTGAAGCTCAGGAAATGTCCAGTTTTAGAAGTTAAGATGAACTACAATCCTATGAATTGCCTAGAGCAGGAAGGACCAAGAAATCTCTGATCACAATCATCCATCTCAAACAATCAACCAACGCCTTACTTATTCTTATGGGTCACGGTCCATCACTATTTGGGTGAACCTTACGTGCTTGAAAGTTCCAAAGTAAAGGTCTTTTTTCCATTTTTAATGAGATCACTCCAGTTTACTCAAAGTTTTTCTCAGGGTTTCTCACGGTGGCTGTGCAGACAAGGGCACTGGTAGGAGGAAACCAGCAAACACAAACGAAGCAAACCCACTCAGACCTGGAGCAGCAGTGCTACGGAGGGGGGAAAAGGCAGCTCCAGTTTTGTCTCTACTTTAGGAAATAACCTTATTCAATGACAAATATGCTTCGCTATTACCCACCGAAATCTGTCCTAGAGCACCAAAGCTTCCCGCGGTTGTTTTGCAGGAGAAACCCCAAACCCATAATATTTCAGGATTATTTCCCCGCTGTTTCACCACGCAAGTTTAGCGGCTCCGTTTTGCAGCCTCATACTACAACCAGACGCTTTTTGACACTTTTAGTTACCCCTGAGAGTCACTAGATGGCAGCAAGAAACTACGCTTGGCAGCCTGGTAGGCCACCACCTCCCACCCGGGGGTCCTCACCTTCCCCCTGCCTGCGGGCAGGATCAGCCCCTGGGGGCTGGGAGCCAACTTTGCCCGGGAGTATTAATCCCTTTTACTCTGGAGGCCTGTCCCCTGGGGTACAGCTTGCTGCCTGCCGTAGTCCAGCAGCCTTACAAACCCAATAGCATCCTTCATGCGCGCTAAGATCAAATAGATTGAGATCAAAACCTCAGAATTTGGGTTAACGGTTGGACTTGATGATCTTAAAGGTCTTTTCCAACCTAAACAATTCTATAAGTTTCACAACACAGGCAAGTGTTGTAAGAAATGAAGGATGAGTAAGAAATTAAGCAAAGTGGGCAGGAGACCTGCACGAATGAGCAAGGAGTTTCTGGCAAAACTCAGATGGAAGAAGGAAGTTTACGGAAATGTGGAAAAAGGGACAGACCACTTGGGAAGAATATGGGAATGTCAGCATATGCAGGGATGCAGTGAGGAAGGCTAGGGTCCACTTGGAATTAAATCTGGCAAGGAATGTCAAGGACAGCAAGAAGAGCTTCTTCAAGTACATCAGCAGCAAAAGGAAGACACAGGAAAATGTGGACTCACTGCTGAATGAGGTGGGTGGTGGTGAATACAGAAAAGGCAAAGAGTTACTGAATGCCTTCTTTGCTTCAGTCTTTATTGCTAAGGCCAACCCTCAGGAATCCCAGACCCTGGAGGTAGGAAAGGAAGTCTGGAAGAAGGAGTTTCCCTTGGTTGAAGAGGATCTGTTTACAGATCGTTTAGGCAAACTGGACATCCATAAATCCATGGGCCCCAATGGGATGCACCCATAAGTGCTGAGGGAGCTGGCAGATGTTATTGCTAAGCCACTCTCCATCATCTTTGAAAGTTCATAGAGAACAAGAGAGGTACCTGAGGACTGGAGGGAAGCCAATGTCACTCCAATCTTCAAGAAGTACAAGGAGGACCCAGGGAACTACAGGCCAGTCAGCCTCACCTCCATCCCTGGAAAGGTGATGGAACAGTTCATTCTGGATGTCATCTCTAAGCGTGGGGAGGAAAAGAAGGTTAGCAGTAGTCTATGTGGATTCACCAAGGGGAAATCATGCTTGACCAATCTGATAGCCTTCTATGATGGCATGACTGGGTGGATAGAGGAGGGGAGAGCAGAGGATGTTGTCTACCTTGACTTCAGCAAGCCTTTTGACACTGTCTCCCACACCATCCTCATAGGTAAGCTCAGGAAGTGCGAGATAGATGAGTGGACAGTGAGACAGATTGAGAACTGGCTGAATGGCAGAGATCAGAGGGCAGAGATCAGCAGTGCAGAGTCTAGTTGAAGGCCTGTAGCTAGCAGCACTCCCCAGACGTCAGTACTGGGTCCAGTCTTGCTCAGCTTATTCGTCAATGACCTGGATGAAGGGACAGAGTGTACCCTTGGCAAGTTTGCTGATGACACAAAACTAGGAGGAGTGGCTGATACACCAGAAAGCTGTGCTGCCATTCAGTGGGACCTGAACAGGCTGGAGAGTTGGGTGGAGAGGAACCAAATGAAGTTCAACAAAGGCAAGTGTAGTGTCCTGCACCTAGGGAGGAATAACCCCATGCACCAGTACAGGTTAGAGGTTGACCTGCTAGAAAGCAGCTCTGCAGAGAAGGACCCAGGAGTCCTGGTAGAAAGCAAGTTAACCATATGCCAGCAATGTGCCCTTGCAGCCAAGAAGGCCAATGGTATCCTGGGGTGCATTAAGAGGAACTTGGCCAGCAGGCTGAGGGAGGTTATCCTCTCCCTCTATTCTGCCCTGTTGAGGCCACATCAGAAGTAGTGTGTCCAGTTCTGGGCTCCCCAGTTCAAGGCAAGGAGCTACTGGGGAGAGTCCAGAGGAGGACCACAAAGATGACAAAGGGACTGGAGCAACTGTCCCAGGAGAAAAGGCTAAGAGAGCTGGGTCTGTTCAGCCTGGAGAAGAGGAGACTGAGAGGGGATCTTATGAATGCTTACAAATACCTTAAGCGTGGGTGTCAGGACGATGGAGCCAGACTCTTTCCAGTGATGCCCAACAGCAGGATAAGGGGCAATGGGCACAAACTGAAACACAGAAGTTCCATCTGAATAGGAGGAAAAACTTTTTCACTTTGAGGGTGACAGAGCACTGGAACAGGCTGCCCAGGGGGGTTGTAGAGTCTTCTTCTTTAGAGATATTCAAAACCTGTCTGGACGATGCCCTGTGCAACCTGCTCTAGGTGAACCCGCTTTAGCAGGGGGGCTGGACTAGCTGATCTCCAGTGGTCCCTTCCACCCCCAACTATTCTGTGATTCTGTGATGTGTCACCTCTCCAACTAGTTGAAGGGCTGTTTCCATTTCCAAATTACTCTTTCTGCCCTTTTTATCCCCCCTGCCCCACATCACTTCTTGCTTTCCCAACAGTGAATATTGTACATGCAGGCGGCAGAGAGGGATCTGCTGGAAGAGCCTTCAGCCACCTGTATCTCCAGCCTGTCCCAAATCAGGTCCTCCAGCAAGAAATACCTTCTTGGAGCATCTTTCCACTGCCAGGCCCTGGTTTCTTTAGTAGATGCTTTCTCAAGCCACATACAGAGATAGCAGGGGTCATACACACTTCATGTAAGACAGCAGAGTGCCCTGCTCTGTGCTTTCTGCAGACCTTCCTCAGTTACCAGATGACTCTCCTTGATGTTGCCAGCCCATCCCAGACCCTTTCCAAGGCCCTTCAGCCTCCCCGCAGCCCCAGCCATGTCACACTTTCTCCATCTCTTCCTCTCTGACAAGGCTGTTTTCTCCCAGTGATAATTCTGGGCAGCCTTTTGGGGGTGTTCCCACACACACTCACTTCTCCTTCAGCTCTGAAGGTCTCTATTTCTTTCACCAGTCTCTCTTTTACTTTATTTTCTATTAGAGCCACCTCTTTTCCTTTATATACCCGTACTGATTTGCATGACAGATTTGCCTTCTGCTCCCCCAGCTCACCCCTCCTCCTGATGTACCTACAGAGACATCTTCCTCACCTACCTGACGGGGCAGAGGGCCAGAGGAGAGAGCATAACTGGGATAACCCGATGGTTTTGTTTCACTGTTTTCAGTGTTCACTTACAGGCCACAGACAGCTTTTGTCACCTGCCCGGCCACGCATTATGCGGCATTTCCCCACACGATAGCCCGTGACAGCTCTTCTCAAGGGGCAGGAGGGCCACCTCAGCACAGCAAGCCTTCCCATACATCCCACCTTCACCAACAGGTTGGCTGCCTCCTGTCCAGGGTTGGAAATAGCAACAAGGAGTAAGCCGTTTCAAATTTATGACGATGGGCTCAGACTCTCCTGTAGCGCAAGAACTAGGAGCAATGAGGCTGCTCACAGGTTTGCTTTCCCCAGCTTTGTTTCCCACATACAGGCACCCAGCTGTGCAGCTTCTCAAGCTACGCACCCTTTGCAAGCCTCTCAGAGCCATGACAACTGCTGGCTACCTCGAGAGATTCTTTTAAAGGCCTTCAAACGCTGCCTGAGAGAAGCTGAGGAGGATGTACCGGGGTTCAGCATCATCTGTCATGCTCCATTTTTAAGCTCGTCCAAGAGGACAGGACAGGATTGAGGCGAATCTTTGGTCTACAGAAGCACAGTGCTTATGTTCAAACCACACAATACAAAACACATACCCCCCATATTTACTTCTGCAAGCTGCCTGCCTCTTCCTGAGGGACTCCAAACCTGCTAGTACCAACCTTGAACACTGCCCCACACACACACACACTCAGCCACAGAAAGTGAACCGAAATATAGGAATCAGTTATTCCCCCAGTCTCATATCCATAACACCCACCTCGCAAATCCCTTACAGGCAGTAGGGGAGACTAACATCTCTTACCTGAGGAGGGATGAGAGCTGATGGACAGCCAAAGCTCAGGTTACAATTCCCCTTTGACATCAGATGTCTTTAGCATCACATGCACCTAATTCCCCTTTGCTGTCCCCTCCCCAACACCCAACTCCTGACACTTACGCCAGAGCAGCCCACATCTGAGGAAACCCCACATCTCATCCCATCTCCCCTGGGCAGCCTACTCTGCCACAGGTGTCTGGTGCAGGGACCAGCATCCAGACCAGCAGCCAGGACACACCTGGGCAGGGCTGGGGTGTTTGTGGGGAAGGTTCAGCATCTCCAAGCTAGAGTCCCAATCCCATGGCAGGCTGTGAGTGTGTGAGAGCTGTACTTTGCACCTAAAAGCTGCACAGACTCAGCCAGCTAACCCAGCTCCCCTCTCCCTTCTTTGCTAACACTGCCCAGGTCCCTTTCTTCACTGCACTGGGTTTCTAAGGACTGGGGGGAATATAGTAATGTGAAAATAGAGAGTTCTTTCATACTGTCTATGTGTTCTTCTCCCTCCTCGTTAAGGTTGCTTTCCCCCTCTCTGATAAAGCTGCTCCTTTCAAAACACATTCTAGGACCTTTGATGGCTCACCCAGCCCCAGCTGGTCTGCTGCTGTACCCCTCACTCTGGTATTTTCAGATGATGCTGTTCCTGTCCAGAGCAAGCCCCATTTCCCTCAGGACTGTGATTTCACCCACCTGATCTCTTCCTAGCACTTAATCCAACCTGCTGCAGCACAACCCCACTGATATTTGCACCATGTTTGCTGGCAGTAACCAACCTTCAGCCACACCAAGCTTCCCTATCCGATCCCACAGCAGCCCCAGGGAGCCCTCACAGGCATTTCCAGACCCTTTGGAGCCCGTGCCAAGAAGAAAATTAAGCTTTTACAGGAAAATGGTAATTCCATTTTCTGGTGCCCACACGGAGATAAATAGGTATTAGTTTTCTAGAAGACAAAGTACTGGCTACCTTCATCAGCTCCATTTAGCAGCTGCTGGGAAGGTCAGTCCCCAGCCCTCACCATGGTGGCTGCTCCTCCAGTTACAGAGCACTCACACAGATTTGGCTCTAAAACAGTGCTTGACCAAAACCTCTGGGTTACTTTGCTCTGCCCTGCCGGGAAGGCAGCTGCCTGGCAGAGAGGCAGGATCACCAGCCATCCCCTTTAACCTTACCCCTTGCCATAAGGCATGCCTTTAGAAAGGGGAAAGCAGCAAAGAAAAGTCCCCAGAGAGCCCTTAAGTATACAAGGGAAAGTCAGGTTATTTCCAAACTTGTAAAGGCTCTGTTCCTGCAAGTAATAGTGAAAGTTCCCATAAGAGAAATGCCTGAAATATTTCAGAGACACTTTTCAAGTTCAGCAAAAAGTAATGAACTCTACTTCGCTCCCACAGAGCCTCACACATCACAGCTGAAGCACACAGCAATCCACAGCAAAACCCTTATCTCAGTGAATGGGAAGTTGTATCACCCCAGCAACTTAAACCATGTTTAGACGTGTCAGACAGACATTATGTCATTTGGAGAACGCAACCTGCTTTCACCAGCTGAATTTGCTCCTATCTCCAGAGGATTGCCCACTGCAGCACAGCCAGGGATGGGAGCAGAAGTTGCACTCAGCCACGCTGCAAATCAGCATTTAACCTTCCTGTCACTGCAGAGGGGAACTTGCTATGACTGAATCCACGAAAGGCCAAGCTTCTTGAGTTTATGCCATTTCTATTACCAGCCTCGCTAAGGACCAGGGAACCTGGTGGAGCTGGGCACCACCTGGCAGCTCACGGGGGCCCATCCCCACCTGCTCCTCTCTTCCCAGATGTGGGGAGTGGGCACTTGGTGAGCCAGAGGCCATGGAGAACTCCATAAGCCTGCACATAAGCATACTTCAAATTCCTTTGCAACCCACACAAGACCCTTGTGCTCACTGTGGGCAGCCTCCAGTCATGACCTGGATGTGGCTACGTGCATGACTGTGGTGGGACTGCACCTCTGAGAAAGGGCGTCCTACTTTTTGGAGCAGGGATGTGGCTCTGTTCAGTGTCTCAGCTTCACCCTTCCTTGAGGCCACACAGGAGAGGTTTTGGGGAAGCAGGGGAGGAGAATAGGGAGGGACAAGGACATTGACACAGCTTCCCATGATTCTTCAAAGATTCACAACGGGCTTCAAAAATTCCCCTGAAGAGGTTGGAGAAGGAGAAAAATATTAGACACCAATGTCCAAGATTTCAGTACAGGGCTCTATCCCACCCCTGTGCTAGATCCACAAAGCAAAAGGGAAAGACCCCCCCAGCACGGCCTCTGGAGACATCCTGTGACAGCTAGGCAGAAGGGGCCCTACACACCACCCCTCTGGGGGGTAGCTGTACCCATCATGTGCCCTGTGGAGCCTGCACCAACACCCAACCCAGCAATATGTGCAGTTCTCCATGGGGTAATACACACTGTGGTGTCTATCACCTGACAGTCCCTGAGCTACCACTTTCAGAGACCCACCTCTCAGATGCTCGACACCCACCTCCACAGTCCAGAATCAACTCTGATTCCTCCAGGAGCAGAAAAATTCTGCCAGTGTGCCCACAGCAACTATTTCCCAGCAGAGACTGTGCAACAACCAAAGAAAAAGAGCTGATCACTTTGTGAAATCAGGCCTGCATTGGTTTTTTTTGCCTTTGAGTCAGACAGTTATTATAACTTGCTTTTTATTTCCTGGCCCCTATTTTATCTGTCCATGCATGTAATCTCTTCTTTACAAGTTGCTTCCATGCCATAACATATGCAGGAGTTTCAGAGCAAGGAGCACAGCCAGCAATCGATACCTCTCACGCCGCAGCACTTCTGGCAGCTCCATCACTTCCCGAGAGCGGAGATGATGTAGCACGACCTGCAATAACACCACAGTGGTGGGTATGACAGAGTAGGAGACTCTTTAGAACTACAAGACAAATCTCTTTGACGCTCATCACTCTTTCTTTCTTGCTCCCCTTCTGCCTTCCCGTAATTTCTCCTCTGCACAAAGTCACCAGTGAGCAGTTGCTGATCCTGTGCTGCCGCTGCCCCCCCTCCGCCCATCGGACACACTGTGTTCCTCAGCGATGCAAGCAAGGTGGTGGGCTGCATTTCATCTCAGGGCTATCTGCGTTTGACCCTCAGTATTACCAGCTGACACCAGAAGATGCACCAAATGGCACCCATGGGTTTACTGTGGGCGCTGCAACAGTAAGTGGCAGAATCCTACATCTGACACAGTATTTGCCTTTTGTTTTTCTTCTTTCTTACCCAGCTTGGACTTGCACATCTTTCCCCCGTTGCTTTCCCAAAGCACATGATGCAAGTGAAACACAAAGAGTACAGCATGAAACAGGGCAACTGGTTAAACCCTGTTTAAAAATAAATGGTATCTTCCTTTTAGTACCTTAGCACCCATTTTTTTAAAAAAATCTTGGGGAGGAAGCTATAATAGATATGCTGCTTGATGCAGTCCCCAGGATATAAAGGGGTCTCTCCTCCCTGTCCTGCCAGACCACGGGAAGGCTGCAGCCTAGGAGCAGCCCTGGCTGGCCCACATGAGTGCTGGCTTTACAGGAACCTTTGGATGAGCAAAATCCAGTAATGGGAGGCAGAGGCAACTTCAGCCAAAACCATTCGGTCATTTCAAAGCATGAGTCAGGGGGAGGTGGGTTGGAAAACATGATTTACAAAAAGCAAGATAACTTCATCTTCCCCCAGCAAAGCAACATCCTTCATAGTCCCAGAGCTTTACTGTCCCCAGGCTTCTCCAGGCCTTGGACAGTTGCCATGTATTTTAGCCTCGCATATGCTGAAAGTACAATCATTTCAGGGAAAAAACCAGTCACCTCAGGTGTTCCGAGATCACCACATGCACATAAATAAATAGCTAGATAATGACAATTATATAAAATTATACTCTGTGTGATTGTATAATGATAACTTGTGAATAATGGTGTTTATAATAACACCTCCCTTGCTGAGGCCATAAGTAGTCCCAGTTGTCACCAGTGCTAATCCTTCCCATGTGACCTAATAACAGCTACAGGCACAGATTGACACAGAAGCCCAACTGTGAGAGGGACTTGCCTTCCCAGAGGAGC
>NW_009259588.1:4951886-4963495 GCF_000687185.1 Egretta garzetta
GGACATACCCCCCTACCAGGGAAGGTACCCCAGTGCCAGGACACACACCCCTCCTTATGGGGCACCATCACAGCTTGTGCTGGGGAAGCCACTGGGGACACTTCACTGCTCTACCCAGCCCCCCACCCCACCCAGCCTCCAGGGTCTGCTGGAGTTACTCGGCAGTGAAGCAAAACAGTCCTGCGTTATTTATTGTTTACATGGCAAAGCCACCATGAGCCTTTCTTTTATTTTTAACTAGAAGGTTGTGTCTGTCCACGCATCACGTAGCATCCAAAGTGCATCAGCACAGGACCAGGAGGAAACTCAAGGTGCTTGAGAAGGGGGGGCACCCACACCCTCAGCTGGCATCAGCAAAGGATGAGGCTGCTGAAGGGATGCAGGCGTGCAATCCCGGCAGCCTCCGTCCCACGGGGCTCTTCTCCTGCCTGGTCACTGTCCCACAGAAGTTTGCACACGGACACACACTTGGCACAGACCAGACTGGCTGCAGTGGGACACACATGAACACATAACACTGAGCACAGCCGCAGACCCAGGCCTGAGGCCATCCAAACCCAAGCCACAGCTAGGAAGAGTGACCAAAATGCTCAGGGGGATTATGAGCCACTAGAAGCTTAGAATTAGGATTTTGTTTTTAATTAACTAAAACACATGCTTGATTCTTGCTAAGTAACCCCCTGTTGTTTACATACATGCTCTCTTCTTTGAATTATTTTTATTGATCCCATATGCTTCAGATCTGGCAGCTGAACTGAGTCATCTTATCAAAATTACCATAAAAATAACATAGTCTTACACATTGCTCCCATGAATTTTTTTCTTGCACATGCATTTGCCTTTCCCCATTTTGAGGGTGTTTTTCTTTCTTCCCCTCTCTGCAGTCATGTTTCTGTTTTCTCTGCAACATTCATCTCTAGGGTTTCCAGAGGGCTTTGGAGGGGCTTGGAGAATGGGCCTTGCCCCACCAGGAGCTGCTGGGAAGCAGTTCTGGACAGAGCCCTGGAAGGCAGAAGAGATGCCAGGGCAGCAGCAGCCAGGTCTCCCCCTTGAGCCCCCAGACCTCCCTCCTCTTCCAGCCCCCACATGGATACGCTCCTTGTGAAGTATCTTCCATGTGTCCTGCTCAGGCCCCCAGCTGGAGCCCAGGGCGTGGGGAAAAGGTGCCACAGCCACGCTCATCCCCCTTGTGTTCAAGCAGCTTCCCGAGCACCTCTGCAGCCTCAGACCCTTCCCTCCCTCTCTGCCTTCAGCAGGGTCACCTCTCCCAGTCACCCCCAGCCCAACGTGCCCAGGGGAACAGGACGTGGCCCAGGAGCGGTGCAGCTGATGCCAACAGTGCCATGTCAAAGGAAAGCAGGTACCAGCAGCAAGGAGCTGGCTGGCCAGTAATTGCTCCTTGCAGGTGCCATGGCACCTTAGAGGCTGGGCACAGCACCCTGCAAAAGCATCAGCACAGGAGCATCAGCACATGCATCCAACAGGAGTGGCAGGGGCTGGGTCACCTGCTAAGCCTCCACCCTGGTGGGCAGGGAGCCAGTCCTCAGTTTCTCTCTAAACTGGTCTCATTTTAAGCACACTGCTAGTTTTACTGGCTCATCTAGGTAGGATTAGGTCTCTGCTGAAAGACACTGCTCTTACATGCAAAGGAGAAGTGAAAGGAGCAAATTCATAACAAAATTCTCCTTTTATCTCGCCATGGGAGGCCCCTGCCCAAGCTCTGTACAAGCGAAGAGCAGGTCCCAGCCAAGCTCCCGTGCAGCCGTACAGCCCCGCGGAGGAGCCACACTCCCCGCCTCTTGCAGTGCTCAGGCAGAGGACTCCTCTGGAGCGGCTGCGCCAGCTGGGCCGGCTGCCAAATTCAAATAATCCTGAAGTGCTGCAAACGTGAATCTCTTTCCCGAGCTGGTGCTTTGCCAGTCCCTATCGTGCCGGAGCAAAGCGCTCCTCTGCCCTTGACCAGCCTCCCCACCAAGTTAGAGGACACAGCTATGTACGTACAGCTCAGGGACGGCTTGGGAGGCAGGCGGAGGGGCTGGCTTCTCTAGCTGAGCCGTAACCTCAAACTTCATTTTTGTGGCTGGCACAAAAGCGTTCCTGATCTGCAAACCAAGCAGGCTGTTTCTGGCAGGCACAAACAAGAGCACCCAGCCACTCCTGCCACAGGTGCACAACAGAAAACCTGCTCCCCAAAGCAGAAATTAGGTTTTAAAGCTGACATGAAAGCACAGAAAAAAAAAACCAGACAAGGTGAAACAGTAGGAGAAAAGCCTAGATCAGAGTGTCAGGGTCACTAGAGCTTGGATGCCAGTTAGACAGTTTGAAGCACCTTGGACTGTCCCCCCCAGGCCAGCTCAGCACTGCTGTTGCACACCCCCACCTAAACAGCCCAGGTGCAGAACGGGCACTTCTGTCCACAACAGCATGAACAGCTCTGCCACTTGTCCAGAGAGAGCAGGCAGAAAGAAAACCCAAAAGGATCAAAGTCTGTACAAGGGACCTGACATCAGTGAACTTACTGACCCACTTAATCAAAAAAAACACCCAAGCCAAAAAAGGATGATTTACAGGATAACACTCATATTTATGAACAGAATTAGTAAGATGGTCATATTTACCAGGTGAACTTTAATCAGGACACCTTTATGTAACTAGTGAGGCAGAAAGAAGGAGAAAGTTTGTCAACAGCCACCCCAAGCCTCCACCCTCGCCTACCGGAGTCCTTCTGCAGCCAAGCATCCCAGACCATGTACTGGGGAGACATGGGGTGATGTGAAGGCAAGACAGGTCAGAGGCAGGAGAGATGGGTGTAAAACCCAGCCAACCCACCACTCCCAGAAGCACTCTGCTGGTTTCTGGGCTACCACAGCTATATCAGCCCCAGCTGCACTTCCTCACCCAGCTGAGAGGGGCTCGGGTCTGGCTGTGGCCCAGAGCACCCCAATTATAACTTTTAAACCATTGCCCCTGAGGAGCCTCAGACTGCTGCCTCCCTGGTCATACCAAAACTTGTGGGTGACACAGGCTAGGGGCCCCAAGGCCTCTCACATTTCAGTTGTTTGTATTCATAGCCTGAGCAAAGCTAGAAGCTTCCTTTCCATTCTGATTATGTTTTAAATATGACACTATCCCACCGTAGTGCCATTGGCACTGTAACACTACGCACTTCAGCACACTTTGGTGGCAAACACACTGCAAGGCTTCTTCAGCTGAAAGACCATCAGGAACAACATCCCTTCCAGGCAAGAGCTAAACATGCAAAGTATTAGGTCAGCAAAACTGAGCACAATAACCCAGAAAACAGATTAATTCCCCTCTCCCTGCAGCGCCAAGAGCAGGGTGAGAGCAAACCTCAGATACACTAAGGAAGCAGATATCAATACAAGTCTTCCCTTGATCTATACACTAAGGGAGCAGATATCAATACAAGTCTTCCCTTGATCTTTCCCATTGCACGTTTCCTTGTCCCCTCTGCTGGGGCTCCCAGGGAGGGGAGGGAAAAACCTCCAAAGGGGAATAGATACCGTTTGACCCCCACCTCAGACCCAACCAAGCAATGGGATGCTCAGACACACTCACATGGTGAAATCCAGCAGTTCCCAAGGCAGCATCCCCACCACTAACTGTGGCATCCAGGATAAGAAAGAGCCTCCTGCCTCCCCTAACAGGCATCAACACACACTGCCCCTCACCTGGGCTTAAATTCAATTCATTAGGCCAAGACCCAGGAAAACTCAATTACTTGCTGATCAGCCACTCCTCAAGGCTTTCTCAAAGTCTGACATTTTGACACTGGCATGGATCTCAAGAAGGCATGACAGCCAAATTACCAACAGTGCCTGCTAATGGATTGTGCTAGTAAAGAAAGCAGCATCAGGAAGGACTTTTCATTTCTTTACTACATGGTACTACTAAGGAAAAAGACCAGGGGGGGTCTCTTGCTCAGAGGCCTCACGCTAGCCCTTTAGGGGAAACTTTCTGCAGCCTCAGATTGAGAAGTCTGAGATCCTACGATTTTCCCTTTTTGGATAAAACACGGGCACATCTTCAGCCAGGTGTGGACACTGGGCTGCTGCTCACAAGCTCTGCCACCGAGCAGCTATTCCAGTATCTCTGCTGGATTTTAAAGTGCACCTATTGCTAGGTGCACTGTTTGCTAGCCCTGCTAAAGCTCGGGTTAGGGAAAGGAATGACTAAAAAACTAATTTTGTTGTTACTGTTTATCACAGGACAGATTTGCAGCCTTGAGTTTGCCTGTCACCTGTGAGACTCAGTGTGGCAGTGGCTGGAGACATCGCTCACTGCACAGGAGTTAAGAAGGTGGGTCCTGGGCTGAGGAGGTCAGCCTGAGCAGTCCCATACAGGAAGTAGCCCATGGTACCAAATGAAAATTGTTTGCTCTGCAAAGTATGATTTTGCTTGTGGTTTGGGGATTTTTTTTATTTTTTTTTTTTAATTCTGGGATATCCCTGGAAAGCTCTGTAGAAACACAAGGCTTTTTGCTATTATTTTCAGTGCCTTCTGCTTTCCAAAAACTAAAGCACCAGGCTCAAAGGCCACTGGAAAATGTACTTGCAAGGGCAATCCTTCTCCTTGGCCATTGGTGCCTACAGAGGAGGAAACATCCCCAGGAGGAGCCACGGGCTCCACGAAGAAGCAGGAGGTAACGATTATAGGGTGGGCAGCGTCACCCACAGGGTCATCCCCAGAGCAAAAAATGATGACCCGCTTGCTGGAAAACCAAAGGAGGTGTTTTAACAAGGTGACATGAGTGGTGTTTGTCAAACTGGAAGGATGGACCAGGCTGAGGGTAGCGTTTAGGCAGCACTCGCCTCCCTCCCCGTGCAGAAGGGGGTGTGGGCATGGGTGGGCTGTTACGCACACACATGTTAAGAAGGTAAATGACATCTTCTGTGATCCCCCAAAACCATGAGGAGTTTCAAACTCAGGGATTTGGTTACAAATGACCCTCAAGGAAAAGGCTACTGAAGAAAGCTGATCTTCATGGCAAGTACTGGAACTGGGGGGAAAATTGCATGTTGAAGCTGGGATCGAGTCAAATTTGAAGCCATTGGCTTTTTTTTCCTTTTTTCTTTTTTTTCCTTTCCCCAAAACTGGTCAGAAGGTGTTTGCGTTGGAAGTAGTGGTGAGTGCCAGTTCTCCACACACATTAAGAGAGCAAACTGAATGTGGTAATTGTTCCCATTTCTGCTGAAGAACAAGCACCTGTGGAAGACGATGTGACAATACAGGAGTCGCGGGGCCCCTGGACTTTCCGCTCTGCTGAAATTTGCTCAGACTCATCTGACCTGGAATTTTAAAAATTGGAGAGGAATTCAGAAATGTCAAATTTTTTCTTGGAAGAGATTCATTGAGGTTTTGGTTTGGTCTTTTTTTTTCAACACTGCCAGGTGAGGAGCCAGCAGTTCACTCATCTACCAGGTGGGGAGCCGGGCAGCTTGCCCACCACCACCGGCAGCTGGTAGGCTGGCAGGGCACCAGGCACGATGGCTGCCAGCAGCTGGTGTCCATCAGGAGTTTGACAGAACTGACACATTCCCACCACAAAGCTGCTTCCTCGGTAATCAGCAAAGATCCTCTGAAGGAAAAGTGCCCTGCTGGAAATGTTCGGTCTGCTGTAACACGTCACCTACGCTACTGTGTGGGCAGATGTGTTGCCACTGCTTTGCTGCACGTTTGCTGAACAAGACCAGAGCCTTGGCCGCAAAAAAAGTAAATAAATAAAATGACTGTGTTTAAGTGGAATAACATCAGCGCTGGATTTGCTATGAGCAAACTGGTGGGGGGAAAAAAATGTACAGGTGTGACCAAAATTTTGAGCTGTAGGTGATGGCAACAACGCTGTGGCAAAGGCAATGTTGAGGTTCTCCTCAACCCTCGAAATGTGTCCTCAGAGGCAAAACTCCCAAGACCTTTCAGATAATCTATTGAGGTGAAAAGCCCCACAGCCGACATGCTGGGTTTTCAAGGATGTGTCACCCAGGTGGAAAATCCTACCTTCGGATGCCGAGTAGCTAAGCTGGAAATATTTAATAGTAAACATCACTTTAGTATGTGATGCTCAAAACCCACAGCTGTGATTGTCTCTCATAAGCACTGCAGGATGTGGGGGTGTTAGAAAACTCAGGAGCATGTGTATCTGAAATTACATGGCAGGGTGTTTTACCATGTCTTTAGACATGCAGAGCAGGAGGCCTTGTTCTGCTGCAAGGACAGGCAGGGTTGAGGGAGCAAGGGAGGAGAAAGGGAAGAGGAAACCATCTGAAGCAACAGGCTTTTCTTTGTGCAGTCTCCCGCGCAGCCCCCACCCACAGCCTGGGGTAGCTCCGGCTCCTCCGCATTGCTCCTGGTACACCCCAGGTCATGGTCTCCACCAGATTTAGGGGAACCCTGCACCCCACCTTTCAGAGAGCAACCACCACCGCTGCTGTGGCATCTTCATGCCACTGCAGCAGCATGCAGGAGCTAACCCAGAGCCTGTCCCACTCTCTTTAAAAGGATTTCAACGTCATTTATTTTTGAGAAAGTAAATAAGAGTCAAGATTCTGATCCCACCTCTTCTATCCTCTTTTATCCTCAAAATCCCAGTAAGCACCCCAGATGTGTTCAAATTCTTCTCATAAATTGTCTAAGTTCATCTTTGTAAAGGCAGTTAAGAATTACAACAAAATGAGACAATGTCTTTACACTAATTTTTTAATGTTGCACATACTGCATTTTATAACATTGGAAGGAAAATAAACCCAAAGTAAACCTTAAAGACAGAAATAAATATATTTTTATGAATATACGCAGAGAGTGCAAAAAATTGCATCTGTAAAATGTTTAAATGCTGAATCATACAACAAAAAATTTACAAAAGCACTTATTTCTTTATACATGTCAGCTTTCCTCTTACAAACACAAAAATATTTTAACAAATCTTACAAAGATCAAACTCTTTTGCCCTTCACCAGGAGAAAAGTGGTGAAGAAAGTGTATTAACTGGAGGAAAAGAAAAAAACCCAGATAAGCGCAATGTTAGCCTGAACAGGTACCAATGAAACAACGTCTCAGACACTGAGGAGGAATCTACCCCTGCAAGCCACAGCCCAGGAGACAAGCCCCCGAAGAAGAAGGGCTGTCCTTGGGGAGAGGAGCGCGACGCCTCCTGCCGAGATGGAACTGCTCCTTGCCGTGCTACTCGCCCCGCACCACAGTGAAGTGCCCTCCCTCACGCTCCTCTCAAGCCAAGGCTTTATTTCAAACAAATGCATCCAAAAGCAGAGTCAGTCCAGCCAGAAGACCTTAAACTGGGAAGAGCTGGGAGTGCTGCAAATAGCCTGGCTACACGCAGTGCCTCTGTCTGCAATGCACAGACCCAAGTTCCTGCCTCAGACCGGGCAGGACAGGGGTCCATGAATGCTGCTGGTCCGCATCAGTGCTCAGAAACGTGCCCCACTATCAGACTCGGACACTTCAAATCGCACTTGTATTTAAAATACACGCTTTTTTTCAGAAATACGCAATGCCAAGGCAGTTAAAAAGAGTTCTCACAAGGTGACCCTTGGCACCGGTGATGTTAACATCAGCGTGGTGTACAACAGTTCTGCTTTTCTTCATTCACAAGGCTTGCTCGTTAGGCAAAGCAAATGTTCAGACCAGCCGAGCTCCGAATAACTCATCTGAACTGAGGTTTCTTTGAAAGAGGCCAGTAGCAGAGGCTGGTAAGCGAAAGGAAGAGAGATTTGCTGTGGAATTTGGGGAGTTTCGGGGGTGGGCGGGTAGCTATGGAAAGGGCCAGCTTGAGATCAGGTCCCTGATGAAACTCTGGGCAATGCTCACGCACGGTGAGACGGCCCGGCACCATGGCACTGGCCCAGCGCTACAGGGGCCGTACAGCCGGCGGCACTCGTGGAGCTGCCTGGATGAGTCCCTTGTGCACCACATCCACCGCGTGGACGCCAGCAAGCTGTAAAGCTCAGACACCTTCCTGAAATTTAAGCAACTCCCTGCACACATGCTTGCAGCATCGCACATTCAACCTGTCTGGGATGTCCTGGCACGCGGCCACCAGAAGCTGCTGCTTCTGTTTGGACATCCAGAAGGCACAAGCAAATGACTGAAGTCCCTAATTTTTCAGCCAAGAAAGGAGAAAGCCTCTTGGGCACATGAGAAAAGAATAAGGTCGTGTCCTCTAAAAAGCTGGTCTGGCCCTTGTCAACCAGTATCATCTCGCATAGCCCAAATTGTGGTGGTCAGTAAAATTCATTGCTGGGAAACGACCTTCCCCAACAATAGAAATTCCCTTGATTCAAAGAACTAACTTGAGGGACCATAACAAAACCTTTGATATAACTAAAAAATAGCAGTAAACATTTGCTGCGGACTGCACCAAATCATAGGAATTTACCTTGCCAGGAACACCATGACTTTCTCCACAGGAAGCAGAAAAGGAAAGGCTCCCAGTATGAATTCAGTGAAAATAAATCTATCGTATGATAAAAGGCAATCATACTTCAAAATTAATATTTTATAATTATGAATTATAAATTAGATATGAATTGTATAAATTATAAATATAAATTATAAAAACACGTGGGTTCTGAGTAACTCGAGTGTAGTGACACAAAACAGACCTTTGGGCTTCCTGTTCAGCAAAACCATTCAGCTCTCACTTCATTCCTTTACTAACTAGAGGACAAATAAAAATTAGACTGAAGTTTTCCAGAATCTTAGCAGTAAGTTCACCTTCCAGCAGACCACAGAAGAATCAATTCTCGCTGTTTCAGGAGAGGTAAATTTTCACATCTTTATTGCCAGCCACATAAATTAGGCTCTGACCCTACACGCTCATGTGCAAGAGATGTCTTGCAACTGTTTCATGACTAGCACACTCCATTCAATTGTTTTAGTGTATTTTTTGAATTCTCTTACTGTATAAGTATACCCTAGAAAGCCTCCATCGGCTTTGAATCCCTAAAATATGAAGCCATACAAGAGAAGCTTTTTGGACTTATATAATAAAAATATGTATATAGGATGTAGATTTTTTTCCCCAGCACATTTCCAAAAAAGTTTGCTCACCAACAGAAGCATCTCATGCGAAGCTCAAAAGCTGTAGGGCTCCTTTACCTATGAGCTCTAACAAAGCAGTCCTTACTTTGGTCTTTCAAGACTACTTCATAAGTCTGAGTGAGTTGTTCTAAACAAGACAAGTCTGGAATTTCTATCTTTGGTCATTTATCTCAGCATCGAATTTCTTACTACAACCCAGGAGAAAATTATTGGAAGGTTTTTATCCTCATACAAAGAAATCTACTAATTTCACCATACGAATCTTTGGCCTGAAACAGAGGATGCAAAATCGGATGATAAAAGGAACTTGTTTGAGAAAGATGAGAGTGACTGGGAGCAGGAGATTACAGTGCAAAAGAGATTTCAAATTTTTAAAGCGGCAGGCACTACAGCACAACCACCCACTGTGGTAGCAGAGAACAGAGCAGCCAAAAGTTGATTTCGTCATCCCACTGTGGAAATACAGTTGATTTCCATCCACTTGTCTACCTTCAAGAAAATATAAAGGTAATATCCAGTTTCTCTTAGTTCATTCAAGTAAAAACTATGTACATTTTAAACTTATCTTTGGACTTCATGCTACATTACTGGACAGACAACAGTATGTAGCATTTAGCATCATTAAAGCACTGTAGAAACATTAATTACTGTTACCCCTCATTGCCCTTCCTTGGGGTAAGTAACCCCATGCACCATTAATAAATCATCAATTATTGAATGGCAGCATTGACCAACTCCCATAATTCTAGAATAAATACCCCAGGGAAGCACTTAAGCTATAGCATGACAAATATTTTCTTTTTATTAACAGGTGGTTTGGGGATCAGGTATCATTATCCCATTTTAACACAAGGACATGGGATCCTCAGCTGTGTTTGACACAGGTCCAGTGACTGCCATGAAATTACAATGAGATATGTGGCCATGGAGATGTGTAGCCAGTTGCAGTAAAAATCCATACTTCTAGCACTGGTCTGTAATTTTAGGATCTGATCTTTAAGCATCTGGAGCCCAATCTTCAGAAGGACTGAATGCCCCTGGTTCAGAGGGAGTAGAGTACTTGCCACTTTGGTCTCCAAGGGAGACGCCTGTGGACACCATCAATGTAACGGTACCAGCCTAAAACCCCCACGGTCTCTCTCAGTGGTTAAAGGCCCCCGAGCAAATTGGTGATGGAGCCAGGGTGGGTGGTGTGCCGTAGACCCCAGCTCCCACACAGTAGCCTGCCCTGCCACAGCCCTGAGCTCTCCCCTGGATGCTACCCACACACCACCCACCTGCCACAGGGGAACGAAGAGAGATGCTAAGAGCAGTAAAGCCTGGTACTAACATGCACCACATCACACAGATGGAGTTCAAGAGAGTGGATTTACAGATACATTCATATAGAAGAGTCACAAGTAGTCAGAGTCCTGTTTTTGTTTCTTTCTCCCTAATTTCTGTTAGTATTATTTGTCATGCTTGCAATAAATCTCTTATAAAGTGACTTTAATTTTTCTTATAAAGTTAAAAAAAAAAAAACAAAACAGAAAACAAAAAAACAACACTGCAAAAAGGTTCTCACTAAAATGGTTCTCTGGAAACTCTGTGAGCATGACCAGCTGGTGCAAAATAGCTGCCTTCTGGAAAATAAGGCAACAGGGCCCTACTGCTCCCAGAACTTCAGCACAGGTGCAGCTCTGCTCAGCAGAGTTAGTGTGTCCTCACATGCTGGCCACGCCAGGGTCTACTTAATGCCCGTGCTCAAGTACCCCCATGCAATGAAAAGCCAGGATGCATGGTGCACGGGACACAGCCTTTTAAAGAAAATAATCTTTGTAAGACTTCTATTTTAGACTCTAAAGGATTTCTAGAGCTTCTTTCTTGCTCAATTTGTTGCATCCACATGGCCAAAGGAAGGTGTGCCTGTAGCTCATGCTCTCCTTATCCAGCTTTTATGTAAAGACCCCCAGCTAAAGACTGGGCCACTGCTACCAATCTGCATACGGGCTCCTCAGATGCCTGGACTGGCATTCTGTCTGTCAGGTTGTGCTAAAACCTGCATACTGAATTTCTACCACTTTTTGTACCCCCACCAGGCACCCAAACTGGCGCTGGCAATAAAATGTGCCCATGGAAAAGGCACACCTTCCTTCTGCTCTGTAGGTATTAGCCCCTGAAAGAAGTTACTCTGCACTCGAACTGAGGAGTTAAAAATAAACTGAATAGTGTTTTCCCAGACTTTGCAGCTATGCACGTGTGCAATGCTGTTACAAAATATTATCCTTCAAACCATTTAAACAAATTCCCACTCTCTAGAGAGATCTGCATTAACTTTAGACAACACTGAAAGAACTGAAAAAGGTCAAATTTGTATTACAATACAAATGGTGACCTTGTGTCTATTGGTATGTTCTGGGCAAGACAACAGCTTTCAGTTGCATTTCTTTAACAGAGGAAAGAACTTGGCAGTTTCATTAACACAGCAGTATTAATGAAAAAAACATGAGACACCTTCATTCCATCAAGCATTTTAAAAAAAACAGGCCAAG
>NW_009259588.1:4963534-5000494 GCF_000687185.1 Egretta garzetta
GGGAAAGAGGGAGAGGACAAGGAAAGAAACCGGACTAGCAGAGCATTGGACATAGGTAAGACCACAAAACATGAAAACCCCACTAATTTTAACATGCAAAGGATATCGGTACATTGCAATGCTGGTTATGGTTAAAGAGACTGTACAGCTCCTATATCTTTGTCTTTGAGGCTTTGTTAAATAAGACTCTCAACTGCAAGTTCATAAATAAAATGGAAATGACAGTAGTGCCATAAAAACGTAGGTAGAAAAATAGTGCAAAGCCAAGGGCTGAACACTTTAATCTGTCTCAAGTACCCCCAAGCAATACCATTACCGCTTTTGAAGAAAACATGCAGAAAACATTCGCTATTTATTATAAATGGCAGTTGCCTGCATTGCACTCTCTATCTAGAATGTACTGACTACCTTTCTGCTTCCCTTCGAAGCTGTGGATGGAGAATAAATACAGCTTTTCACATTGGCGAGCACTGCCTGCCCTCCAGTCATGACTGTTAGCAAAGTCAGGCAATAGTTATAAAAGAAATCAATTAAAAAGTAAAACAGATAATATCATTTAAGGCTTTTGTCCCTGCTAGTCTGCTCAACAGACGACACTTTCTTAAAATAAGAACATCTACTACTTCTGTTTCAGTAACCAGAGAGCAAAGTTAAACAAAAAAAAGGTCACATTTGTGGCTGCCAAGAAGGCAAAGGTCCTGAGGCTCGGCCAAACGCAACAGCAGAGATGCTCTCTGCAGCACTCTTCGGGTGCCTGGCACTGTGTGCACAGAGAAGGGCAGACCAGCCGAGGGTGAGCCCGACACAGCGCTCAGGCTGAGCATCTCATTTAAACCTTGCAGCCCTTACAGAAAGGGGTTTGGAATTACAACAGATTATATAGTGCAAACTCGTATCAATTCCCACAGATATAAAATGCACAGACGGGAGTCTAGAACAAAAGCCACCACCGGCCAGGGTTGTAAGGAGCACCAGCCATTAAGGAAATAAACTCCAGGGAGCAGAGTCTGATCTCAGCTACTCCTGAGTGAGCCTGGAGTAACTCCAGCTCCTCAGTGAGGTTTCAGTGAACTTCTACAGGTGTAACCAATACCAGGGTCTGAATCAGATTGGTGGTGAGGCACCAAATTAAAATGAAGCGTTCATTAAATGACAGCCTTTCAGATTTAGAGTAACCAACAATTACCAATAACAGAGTTTGTTAACCTTGAGTGGTACAGAAGAAATACCCACCAATGGATGGAGTTTACATTTACACAGCGTTTCTCAAGTATTCACTTCAGCAGGTTCATAAGGTTTTAAAAGAGGGTTTGGCTCAGCCTGGTCCAAGTAACTTTTTAACAGGGTTCTTGCTGCCACTCCATGTAAACTGTTGAAAAAAATATACTGACTGCCTAGGAAATAAATTGTGCATATGTACTCGGTATATCCATGCCCGTGCAGCTGCTCTATGTACATACAACCAAGATCCCAATAATGCACACAAAATAGGAATTGTATCATGGCCTTTCTTAAAAATGCTAGCTTCATATTGAGTTTGCTACACCCATATTACTGAGAAAAGGCAGGCCCAATGGCAGAGAAATAAGCATACAGCTAATATTTCAAGGTAGACATGTCATGTTTGATCTGAAAAAATAACAGCTTTCTCAGGGTAGTCCAGTCTCGAAAAGAGAGCCCTACCTTAGTTAGAAACAGTTTTGTTGGGTTTACTTCTATAATTGAGATCAATAGTATAAATCAAATTGATTTCAATGCTGAAATAAATGCCATGGCAGCCAGTTGACAGGCAACTGTCAAATGTATTTTCTTAACAGTTTTGTTACCTTTAGCAGGACACAAGCTAGCAGGCAGAAGAACTTAATCAGTCTTTTCCCTCTCCCCCCTTTTATAGAATACTCAAAACTTTCTGAGAAATCTGTCACCAAAAACCAACAGAAAGCATGACAGGAACGACTGGGTCTGCAAAGGCAGAGTAATACTGCAGGATCAAGTCATGTACAGCTGACTGAAGATGGTAAAGTTCTAGCAGTCTCAAAAGGTGGCTCATATTTAAGGGTATGAACTACTGAATGGTGTCCTGTTTTCCCTTTAGAAAGCAAAAACCTATACCTTATGTACTGCACAATTATCTAAACTTTTCCTGCGCTGGGACTTGTTAGTGATAGAGTAGCCTGGAAAGAATAGGCACTTATCCCAAGAATTGGCAAAGGAGGGAGTATTATTTAGTAGGTATGGCACCAAAATAACAACCGTTGTGCTTTCTCACATACATATGCTGTACAGATGGAGTCTTGAACAGACACAGAGTTTTAGGTTGTTGGCGGGCTGTGTTTTTTCTTTTTGCTTCGGCAAGATTTGCAAATGCAGCAGATGATGCATGGAGATGCCACAAGCAGCAAGGGAGAGGTCACCAATGCTATGATACCTAGTCCAACGAGGATCCCCACAACCTGAAAGACATGGTGGAGAAAAGTATGTATTTAGTTAATGTGGAAAATAAAATACAGGTGTGCATGCATAAGCACAGCATAGGTCATAAAAAGATACATGAAAATAACCATCTTGGTCCTTCACTGAAGGGTAAAATCTCTTTGCTTCATGCATGCGTGAGAGCTCTGCTCAGCTGACTAGGAACATACCTGCGTTCTGTTCCACATCACCGAAGCCCGCGAGTGGCCCAGCTTGTTTCGGCAAGGGCCTCTGTCGTAATGTCTTAAGAAGATATCATTCTGAAAAACAAAAGGAGAAGCTGTAAGAGCAGGTTACAGTACTGCAGGGAGAGGTTCAAAACTGGACTGGAAATACAACTTTCCTGACACTGCTTTAAAATTACCAGCTGCCGGCAGACAAGTTCACCTGTCTTCCAAATAACTACCTAGAGAAACTTCATGCAGTTTCAGCAAGTGTGGTGTGTTTGGAACCTGAGCTATTGTACAGCATCTTTCCTTCCTCACCTTTAAAAATCATAAGCATATGCATTGCACCAACTGCACAAGTACCTGGTCTATAATTTGGTGATGGATGATAAAGGGGCCTGTAAACACCAGGTATTTCTGAAAGCTAGCAATCCTGAGGTACTTCTACTTTCTGTTCTCCTGCTGTCCCTGCACTTTAGAGTAGTTTTCTTCTTAGGCTTAACAGGAAAATTTAAAAAGTAGGAAATCCC
This sequence comes from Egretta garzetta, assembly GCF_000687185.1. NCBI lineage: Eukaryota > Metazoa > Chordata > Aves > Pelecaniformes > Ardeidae > Egretta > Egretta garzetta. The sequence goes on from NW_009259588.1 coordinate 4,966,704, forward strand.
TGTTTCCTTTCTGTTTTCCCAGTTACACTTATTAAATTCTCCATTTTTTCTTCAGGAGGTGACTAATGCCCTGCATTACCCTCCTCTGTCTGGCTGCACTGTAACTTGATGCTGCTTCCTCTTTCATTTTTCAGCCCTACTCTTTGGCTCCGCAGGTATTACCTTCATCTACACCCAGAGCTCCTGTAACCCTGCACGTTTAGAAAAACTACATTTGAATCACACAGCTACAGTTTCTTTTTTCTTTCCCCTTTGAACTGTTGAAAACTTGGTAAGGGCATGTCTGCACAGTCTGTGAGAATCTGACAGTCTTCCAGCTCAGCACAGTGTTAAGCAATCGTTGTGTACTGTACGTACTCTGAGGCAAGCTGTAAGACTCATGTTGAAAAAGCACGCTCACACACACATGGGAATGGGACATAAGGCTAAGCAAAACCTGTTTAGCATGCTGAGAAAAGGAAGGATGAAGAATGAGGAAGTCTCATTGTTTGCTGGCTGTGGAGTACAAAAGAGAAAAGAAAAGCCATGCAGCATCTAACATTTTATTTCAAGTGCTGGTGAAGTCCTTTTCATACTCCCACAGTTGTTACTGATGACTGTGCCAAAAATTGAAGCTGTCATATACACAAGTGCATTACAAGCTTGAAGTCCATACGAGTTGAAACTAGTTGGTATCACTTGAGAAATAACTAGCAACCTGCACTTCATAATCCACGTTCATAATCCAACATGTTTATCCTCAAGCCTACTAAGCAATCATTCTCTGCAGCAAACACTGCGCTAGAGATGGACTAGTAAAGGAGACCTAGTCCATATGAGCTCTTAATGCACCTGCCCGTGAAACAAACCCCTTCATCCAGTACTGTAACATTTTTTGGACAGGCTATGACCCTTGCATTTGGAGCAGATGGAAGACACTTACTTCCTGGCTCTCAACCAAACTATTTTTACTGCACTGGAAGAGGGAATCAGAGAAAGGTAGTGCTGGAATGGACCTCCAGAAAGCAACCAGTCTGTCTCATTTCCCTCGAAGAACTAGCATGGGACCCACAGACATGGCTATAATTCTTTATAGGAAAAGAATAAATAAAAGCACTGGAAATGAGAAGAAAGAAGTGAAGTTAGTAACTGAATTGAGCCAAGACGTACACTAGGATATCAACAAGTTCGTGAAGAGCTTGTACAGGGCCTCAGACTAGGCCCAACCCTGTTACCCTTTATCTAGCTGTTTTTTTCTGCAGCACTTACATCCAAGTTCTGTAGACAGTACCAGCAAAACGTGTGCTTGCAGTTCTTACACATCATCTGAGCACAGCCCTCATTTCGCTCAATATAGATCCGACAAACTGGGCACTGCTTAATTGGCGCCTCTGTCTCCATTCCAATAAGTGATCTAGAAGAGAAGGGAAATAGTAAAGTGAAATGTGAATGTAATTACTGTTGATATTCAGCTCCACTGCCTAATGTGTACTGTGCGCATTTTCCAAAGCATCTAATGTTGTCTTAATCCACTCAATGTGTGAAGCTTATATTCAGTACAATACACTGAACGATACTCACTACTAGGTGTAAAGTTATTTATATCACGTAAAAGTGAAATTCCGTTTCCTTGGTCTTTTATGCTACATAAAACCAACACTCACTATGCCCACAAATGTATCACCTATAGCATTAAAAATTAGTACTTTGTAAGACAGCTTGCACAATTCATTTAACATGACTGGAGTATGCGACTTATAGCACTGTCCCTGCCTGAACAAAACAGCCTTAAACTCCACTAAAGCCAAAGACCAAACCCAGAGGAGAAAAATTATGGGGAGAGCTCTTTGGCAACTCCTATTCGATGAAGTCTCTAGCAAGCAGAATGCTTAGGTTTTAAGAAAGAAGTCTTTAATTTCTCACAGAAAATGATAGAAAACTTTGAACACACATGACTGAACGTAATCTGATTCTGAAAACAAAGATGGATGGCCACGGACATTATGTAATTTAAACAATTTCTTGTTGTAGATTAATGCCTAATGTAACCTGCAGGTCATTTACACCTATGAAAAATGAGCATAAATCAAGATTTTTCACACCAAATGGGATATCTTACACCCTCGCTGCACAAGAATTAAGATTCATGTATGCAGAGACTGTATAAATACTAAGCAGGGGTGATTTCTTAATCACAGCATAAGCAAAGTTTGGATCCCAGAATATTAGTGTATTGGATTTTTTATATGGGCAAAAGTTGTAATTCTAGCATGCAAACAAAGCCTTCAGGCAGATTCAAAGCCCCAAAGGGCTTCACCTTTCAGAAGTGTCAGTGGCAACCCAAACTTGATCAGTACACAAATAACATAAAGTATTAAAAAATAAAATGTATCATTTAAAATAATAATTAGACGGGTATTATATTTAGGAAACACCAGGAGAGATGGACAGTCTCAGAGATGCACCTAAGGAGCTAGAAGGAAGCCGTTCCATGATGTGTCCGAAACTGATGTGAGGCACTGAGCTAGCACCCCATGCCAAAAAGAATCAAAAGACCACGTGGCCTCTGTGGATTCCCCTCTTACCCCTGCTCATTTGGTACTGGAGAAGTTTGGTTTTCCTGGCACAGGCGCTGCGGGTGCCATGCCTCCTTGCAAGAGGAGCAGAATATCAGGTGGCAAGCCGGGCACTCCACCGGCACTGGCGCTCCCGACTCCCTCAGTGCGACATGGCACACTGTTTGGCAGTCGGCTGCAGGGCACCATGTCCTCTGGGGGTCCAAGTGGACTTCTGAAATGTAACAGAGAGAGAAATAAAACTGCTTATACAGTCGCCTTCTCATTCCAGCGTCTTGTGTCTAGGTATGAAGACCCAGTTCTGTTTGTGGGTGGGGAAGTTGAAGCCCTCCGCGCTCACGCCCAGGGGCATTCAAGCCTCTCCTCTTCTTTAGGCAGGTCTGCATTTATGCTCTGCTAAGGCAGCTGCACTAGCAGCATCGCAAGACTGGCAATACACGAAACGGGCCATATTGGTTTTCACTACAAGGAGGTACAACAGACGAACCTAATTGCTGCTTGCTGAGAAGCACATATCTTTTGTGACATTAGGCCATGCCATGTCTTTCATGTGTCCAAGCCATGCAGTATCTTTCATGTAAACAGGAGGAGAACTGTCATTAAATTAATGTCAAGTCACTTTCTGTGGCTTATTTTCTCCCCTGTATCTACAAACTCCAATTAATATTCACTTTATTATGTGATCACTATTTGTAAGGTATCACATTACAACAATAGTCAAGGCAAGATGCAAGGTGGAGACACTGAGTTACAGACATCACCACATAGCAGTGAAGGACAAATATTAATGCCTCCTCTCACTCCCCAACCTTTATTCAGTGAATTTGGGCTTGCAACAGAAACTCAGCTGAAACACGTTCACTGCTAGTAGGAGTGCCCACTGTGGGTGCACTTCATACTGTTCAAGTCCCATGAGGTGCAGCCAAACACTCCCACCCTGCAGAGCCTCCCTTGAAAAGGGCTGTCGTGCTGGCAGGAGCTACCTGCATCTCCTCCTTCCCTGGGAGCTCTCTGATCCCACCACTGAAAATAAATAGATGGAGGGGATGTCTCAGGAACAGGTGGAAAGCCCTGACTGTGAGGTGTCAAAAGCCATTACAAAGTTCTTCTGTATCTCCAGCAGATAAAATACTGTCCCACATGAAACAAAAGGCTGCACAAGGGCCCCAGATACATGTACTCTTGCAAATTTTGCTGAAACAGTTGAAGGCACTATGCACACCCCGCTGCCTGCACTGCTCCTCTGCAGGAGGTTGCTGGTAGCCCACAGTGAAGGGGCTGGTGGATGGATATCTAGCAGATGCTCCAGTCAGCATGAAAAACAGTGATATCAGTTCAGTGTTCAGATATCCAGAAGCTAGAAACTGTACAACTAGAAATGTGTTCAAAGAAGTAAAACTTTCCCCAAGCTCTCAAGCATAAGCCATCCCTCCCTCCCGTTTGTTCAGGACACTTACAGTGAGGAACCACGTAAGGATGATCATCCCCTCTGCTGGCTGCAGGACACACAGGTACACAATTCTCTGACTACAGGTAATTTTTAAGTATGCGTCAGAGTGCTCTGACAGACGTGGAGAACTTCTACATCCATGGCAAAGGCTGTCATCTAGAATTTAGGCGGTGCCAGCAAAACACTTGTACCATCTACTTCCAGCCACTTCATGAATCTAATTGCCTTCTTTCCTCTTATTCTCTTACAGGTGCTTCCTTTGCCCCCCAAAACAAACAAACATTTTGCTTTCTACTGAATGAAAGTCAGAACAAAATAGTTTTCAGCTTCATTTGCGGGGAGAAGAGACACACATGAATGGGCAGTACAAGCCATTTTACATTTTCATGTACTTTTAAAAAGTAGAGTCCTGAATGAAAAATCATTATTTCTGTAGTTTCGCTTGGTGTCTCTTAAAAAAAAAAATCTGAACTGGGTAAGACCATGGCCTGGTACTGGCTATTGCATTTAAGTCTTCACACAATAGGTTCGGTATGATAAAGAGCAGTTAAAATGAGAGAAAGTGCAGTTCCTGCAGACAGCTGCTTAACATGCCCAACTTTGGAAACCTAGATTCTCCTATCCTGGTTTTGGACGACAGACGGGATGTCTGGTTTTGACATCAAGTGGAGGGGGAAGTTGGGCTGTAAATCTTACTGATTTTTACAAATTTGTTGCAGCAAGATGTAATGCATGAGATGAAACTCCCTCCTCTCCCACTTCCTCCATTTTACAAAGAACTTACAGATGGTGTTTTGCAATCCATGCTGTCTCATACTGTTTGGTTTACCATGGACTACAAGCGAAACCAGAAAAAAATAGAAAGGAGCAGTCCATCTTTTGGTTAGGGCCATTTCTTTCCCGAGCCTTTCCCCTGCTTCCCCACAGCCAGTTCAGCCACAGTCGCTCCACTCTCAGGAGGAAAGCCTTCCCAAACAGTGCCAGTACTGGGCAGAGATCTGGCCAGTTTTCACAAAAAGCGTGAGGCAAGCTGGTGAGACGTGGGAGACAGATGGGGAAAATGCAGCGCCCTGAAGAAAGGAGAATTTCTGGCTCAGGAGAGGTACTCTCTGAAAGGATGAGCCTATGCCTTTCACAGAATATTAAGAACACCTTTTAAAATGGACTGCTTTTTGGTCAGACATAGAATGGAGGTTCTCATCATCTACCACTCAGCCTATTGGGCAATTGTCACAGAAATAGAAATATAATTCGTATGTCCTCACCACATCCTATTCCTCTATTTCATTACTTCTGATGACCACATCAACCCCATCCTTAACAGATATAGAGCAATTCCTGTTTCTTGTATTAAAATGTGTTGCATAGAAGCTTTGTGGCTACGTCCTGAGTGGACGAAGAGAAGTTACAGATATGTAAGAAAGCTTGGTTTTAAGCCTGAAGACATCTGTATTCTAAGAACACAAAAAACACAAGAGGATAGAATGTTTTCAGTGCATTCCTTAGCAAATCAAGCATCTGTAGATATACAGTTGCATGCCAATTACTTCTCACTACTTTTTCATCCAATATTACTTGTCCATTTTTTTAAAAAACAAAGAAATGGAGAGAAAAACTATTTTATTAAAATATCTAGCACAGATGGGGGATGGGGAAAATAGCTTTTGGGTGTGTAAGTCCTTCTTCAGGTCTTCAAAATTTTCCTTAAAATTCATCTTGCTATGGAAAATGTCTGGAAGGGTGAGAAGCACTGGCTTTAGCAATCACTTGAAGACTGGTAAGCAAAGACTACAGAGCAAGACAAAGCCTTTCAACTTACTCAAGAAGCTGGTTAGTTATTTCTAGCATTTCTAGTAAATCAAAGGGGGTGCTGAAGCAAAGAGCCCATATCTCAACAGAATAAAGCTGAGAAGAAGGGTCTAAATATAGGAAGCTGAAGGGTTTGAATAAAGGGCTTTGTTGATCAGAGCAAAAGTCATGAAGGACACCTTAGTACCTGCCTATTTTAAGAATCAGAATTTGGCCTATTGCATTTGCAAGCATGGAAAAGTAGTACAGCAAGGTCTGGAAAAATTACTCTCTATTTATTCCCCTTACCACGCTGACTCCTTTTCCCCAGCAACAAAAAACCCTAGCAAGCCCAAGTTAGCTCTTCCCCAGCGCCTGGCCTGAAGAAAAAACCTGAAAACTAAGAAGAAAAGGGAGCTCAAAATATTTCACATATAAAGGTTTTCTTTATTTTTAAATGAACCCTGAAAGTCTGATAAGAGCAATGCTACCATTATGCTGTATTTCAGTTCTTCAAATGTTCCTTGTCATTAAGTAAATCAGATTAATTCATGGCCCTCAGAAGGTGTACTTGGCTCAGCTTCTGGCTGATATCAGCCCAGCACACTGGGCTGCATCCTGACTGGACTTCACATGTTTTTTAGGGAAAGGCCCATCGTTCAACACACAGATTGATGAACTGCTTTTGCTGCTAGGTCAAGAAGCCACAGCTGAGTCTGCCTTAGGGCTGGTGTGAGAATGGATCATGAGGCACACAGTGCTTGTGGTTGGCGAGGGCCTGCGGGAGAGGGCAGGGTTAGGCAGTAGCAGCCTGGGCTTTGCGTACCACTAGGTTTGAAGAGGTCTAGGTTACACTATGGTTGGCACAGACACGTGGCACACATCAGATTTCAGCTGCCGGGAGGCCCTGGGCAGATTCCAGGTCAGAATTTGGCCCCAAGCAGGTGTCATCAGGAAGGCTTATTCCTAGTTTCAGAAAAAGACCGTCAGGCCAGCATTGGTGTTGGTCAGGGCAAGCTAAGGTCAGGTCTGAGTACAGAGCTTCAGGCCAGTAGAAGCTAATGAGCCAGGTCAGGCTGATGAGTCCAAAAAGGTCAGCCTTGGGGGCAGTGCCAAACCCAGGATAGGCAAAAGGTCTTGGCCAGGGTTGGGATTAGTGCTGGTGTCCAGATCAGAGCTTGAGTTAGCAGGAAAAGTTGTTCCCAGGCATCAGTAAGCTGGATTTATTGCTGGGGCCAACAGGCAAGGCGAAAAGGTTAGGGTTTAAGCCTGCTGCTTGGATGCCAGTTTTACTCATCATAAAGGAGAAAGGACAGATCTTAGAAACATCATGAAGAGAGGTAGTGGAGTTGGAGGAGGATATGTCAGGCAAGAAAGAAAAGGGAAGGAGGATTTAAAATATAGGCAAGTTTCAGTCTTCTGCATATGGGATGCAGTAAAAAAAAAAAAAGAAAGAAATGTAACAGGGAGTTGGACAAAAGATCATGAGTTCAGCTTTGGCTAGTATTGAGGCGGAGATACCAGGAAAGCATTAGTTTCTTCAGCTAAAAAAAGGTTTTACATAAAACAGATTAATGTATTGCAACAATGTCTCTCTTTCTCAATCCTTTAATATGGTAATTTAACAAGCTGATTTCCACTCCAGGGCTGCTTGGCTTATGAACTGGAGGCACTTCATAAGGAATTAAAGGTAGATGAGAAGATGGTAAAATAGGAGAGAGAACTGAAAAATGAAAGCAAGGTTTGGGATTTTTTTTTCTTTTTTGGCCTGAGTGCCTGGAAATCATAGTTACAATCTGCATCTGCCCATGAACTCTGTGGCATACTTGAGTACACACATTTTGCAGTTCTTGTACTTCATGGTCATTCACCGTGACTCATGCCAGATGAGATTCTGTAAAAACCCATATACCCTTCTATCTGACCATCTTTTCAAGTGCATTACTGTGCCTAACTTTCATGAACCTCTGCATTTTCATACACATTACCAATCCATCCGAATGTAAGCATGCAAGCAAAGCAAGAACACAAACACTGTCTTTCAAGGAAAGTTTGAAGACAGGCAGAGTCAGGGCAGATCAGTCTCAGATGCACTACCCTGCAAGCTGCCCCGAGTGAGGTCTTTGAAAAACACTGCAACTTCCAGCTGAGACTTTCAAGTTGGTGTCCGTCTTTAAAATGAGCATGCGACCTCATCTTTCTGACTAGTAAGTTTCTTCTTTAGCCTTGGCAAGGAACCGTCTCATGAAGCAGAAGGCTGACCTCTGGCATAGGAAAGCTTGGCCCCAGTAAGACCTTCAGTTTCTAACTTCTTTACTAATAGGCCATACTCAGTAATGAGGGGTCTAATTAACCCTCAGGAAAAAATAAAATATACTAGATGAACACACATGACGCTTATGTAGAAACATAAGAAAAGGTCTCTTGTAGGGATGTTTGCAAAAACCCCCATCACACTGCAGGGCCCGTTACCCCCATAAGTTCTGAAAGATCCCTATGGATGTATGAAGGGACTGTGTGTGCCCTGCACCGGCACCCTAGCACTTTGTCTAGTTCTACCAGTACAACCACCACCTCAAGGTCCCAGGATGAGTATGCTGGAGGAACAACGATGGAGCTTCAGGCACGCAATCTGAGAGTGCTGCCCACAAGCTCATGTAAAAGCGTGGTATTTCAGTAAGACGATTCTTACTCTGTTGATTGTGCTCCACTAAAAAAATTTCAAATTTGTCTGTGGAGCACAGTCAGACCTAGTGATTGCTCTTAAACTATTTCAGAACAAAGACATGTTTTCTCTCTCTTCCTTAACTCACCCAACAGGCTTTGTCTTTGCAGTATGTAATATTGCTGCCTCCACTGACACTTTGAAAAGGAAGGGTAATAGAAACTGAAAGGTTCGCACCTCGTTCAAACTTCAGCCTCTTGTATAACTGAAACTGGTCAACAGGCACCAAACAGGCAATCTGAAATGAGAAACAAACAGAGAGAAAAAGCATTAGAAACATAGACTTGAAAAAAAATTAATAAGCACCCTGTTCTACATGCCTGCTCTTCTGAGCTGGCTCTCAAATCCACCTTCTTTTCCCCCTTGCTTTCACCACACTTCCTCTGTACCTTGACTTCCTTCTCCAAAATGTAAAGTAGTTCTTGACCTCTCCTACTACAGCCACACAGCCCGGTAGTTCAGCCCACATCTTTGTTACCATGCATAGGAAAGCCTTCTCTGTGGATTCTGTATTTATTTCAGGCTTCTCAGTTTTATTTCATGTTGGTTTAATGTAACGAAGGGTGACAGCTTGCCAGCCTTGGAAACTGCAGCATGTTGTTCATGCACAAGAATACAGCTCAGATGAATGGTTCCTCATTCATGTCTCCCAGTCTCAATGCCAGGGGTCACTTAGCTCTGAAGAACTTAAAAGCTAGTCTGGTTTCCATTTTTTATTCATTTCATGGGTTTTGGGCTGAGACAGTTAACACCATCGCTGCTGGAATTTGCCTTAGACATGCACCAGCCCACTGGGAACTGGACTGAAGTTAACAAATGTAGTTGGCATAGACAAACAGGCTTTGCTAATACGTTTTACGCGTTACCATAATTAAACAAGCAGCCTAAAAGGCTAAATGCTCTAATCTCCAATTAACAATCTATGTGAGAAAACCAAGTACCCTATTTAAAACTAATAAGCAAACCTGCATACAGGGTAAGGAGGGGTTCAAAAGGAGCTTCACAGACACTGCAGGGGCCACATGTTTGCTGGACTCAGAATATGAGATCATTCTCTTACTTGATCTATTTGTAATATTGTACCAGCACTGAAAATGCCCTTCTTTTACTGAAAATAAACCCAGATTAGTACTAATATGTCTCACACCTGATCATGTGAGACAGTGTAGAACTGACAGCTTCAAAAGGGGCTCTCAACCCTCATGTCCAGTATCCTACCACAGTCCTTCAGATTACTGTAAAAGCCAAAATTTTTCCCTCAGTGAAGTGGACACTGGCCCTTGCTATCCTTCTGGGTTGTGTGATACAGCACTTGTGAGAAGTACAAAGACAAAAAATATATTCAATATCATGCTGTGAATACATTTACTTTCATAGGTAGAAAAAAGAAAATATATTCATTTGTATATTATAAAATACGAAATTGCTTTATTAAGATCTCAGATCAATTAGAAATAAAATTGAGTTTTGAAGCAAATGTTTGGATCATTTATTTGACCTAAACCAATGTCACACAAAAAATAATCCAACAGATGTCAAGATTTAATGTTCAAACAGGCTTAAAAGACTTACAGCTGAAGAAATCAAAGGATTTAATATCAAAATGGGAAACACCAACAAATCTTCACAAAGCATATTCTTAGTCTAGTAAGTCAGCCCTGGGTCAAAGTACTATCCTCATTCAGTTTCTGAATTCAGGGTGTAAACTATTTTTTAATATGAAAGTATTTGCATGGGTAAGCAACATTACATTAATGTGACTAAGACAGAGAGAGCTTCCTGGGAAACTCTTCACCTGTTCATCAGGAGTCAGCTGAAACACTCTTGGAAAACCCATAATAACTTAATCAAATGGGGAAAAAGAGTGAAGTTCAGCAGCTTCAGCAAAGAATGAAGCCAATGAACAAAGCTATATAAAACCCACAAGACACATTATTTCAGTATTGCCCATTCCTCCCCAAGGCAGCTTCAAATCTAAATAGAGTTTGGAAAACAAAGAAAGTCATCTGCTTTTCCCTAGCTGGGTGAGCATTGGCAAATACTTTAAATTTTCCCTTCATTACAACTAAATTAAAACAGCGAGTCTCAATGCTGTAAAAGCCACTTGAGTGAATTGTTTAGTTGTCCAGACTCTTTTTGTGCTTGCTCTTGCTTTTAACAGTTTTTCAAGAGCAGTTCTATTGACCCCAGAATTTCCCATTTATTAAAAATCGGCCTTTTTGATTACAGTGGGAGCAGAGTTAGTTTTATTGCAGATTTCAATAGGAAGCAGAGTCAGTGCTGAAAGCTTCCCGTTCTCCTTTTGAAAACCTGATCTTACCACACCAGCCTTCCCCACTGGTTTCACCCAGCCTCACCCTTCTTCCTACATAGCCTCTTCACAGCTCGGCTCCCCCCTCCCTGCACACAGCCCTGGACCCCAGCACACGCAGCCCATCACCTCTGCCACTGACCCCCCCAGTCTTTGAAAGACCAGCTCCTGATAGCACCCACATGGAGATCAACCTGAGAGGTGCTGAGCCGAGGCGCTAAGCCAAAGCCCCTCAGAGATTTAGTATCTTTAGGCACAAGGAAAGGAATGCACAATCTGCTGCTGTCTGAATTCAGTGCCACATCAAAGCGGTACATGCAAACTCAATTGGGAAAAAAAAAAAAAAAAAAGGAATGTGAGTATCAGGTCCCCCCCAAAAAATAGCAAATCCTTTCCTTAGTGAACTTTTAATCTCGTTTATGCTTAATCGAGAAGGACAGCCATAAGTACAGTAAGGGGATTAGGCGTTTATCTCCACCTGCTTGGCATCAGAGCCTAAATGCTCATCTTCGTACAAGTTTCCCAGCCCCACCCGTGAGTCCATGCCAAACACCTCCTTTCCTGCACAACCACACACACTCCTGGGCTGGACAGAGGATGGTGATCTGGGGAGGAAGCAAACCAGCAATCTGGCAGATGGCAAAGGGCCAAAAGAGAAAGACCATGAGCACGTCAGAAAGCAGACTTTTCTTATTCTAGGCTACGAAATTATTCAGTGCAGCAAGAAATGCTACAGGACAAGTTTTGGGATTTTTTTTTTCTTAATACTGGGTTAAGGTTACAATAAAAACCTATGAAGATAATGAGAGGCAAGGACTCTCCTCTCATGAAAAGATTTTGATTTGAGATTTACCCGATTGTTGGGTGTTGAAATAAGTTTTCTGGTTTTCTATACCCTGTAAGCAACGCCTGCAGTTAAAATACTCTTGTTACAGAGCACAAGAACACGTAAGAGCTCTCACTAAGAACAGCAGCTTTCACCTGAAGTAAAAATATCCATGGAAAAAAAAGCAGTATTCTGAAGGCTCACTAGCACAAAAAGCTCCAGTTGGACCCTTGCCAAGTGTCCAAAAAGATTGCCCAACATGGTATGATAACCAGGGGTGCTATTACTACATGAGACAAAAGAGCAATGAAAGGAAAATGAAAGGGTATGAAATAATTGGGTTCAGTTTACACAGGGGCAGACTGTTCCTTGTAACCTGGGCAGTGCAGCAACCAAGAGCCAAGGAAGAACAACTCCCCTGTTTTTAAACACTGGCTACCACAGTGGAAAGGGAAAATCACTACTCCACCTATTCTCAGGCTTTCAAGGGACATGCAAGGAGGCAATCAAGAAAACTGAATAGATTTTACTTCCTTTCACACCCATATGAATCAAATGCCAAGGGAGGAAAGTTGACCAGGACAAGTGCTTCTCCCTGCTCTTTAGCAGTTACGCAGCCAGGGCAGATCGTGCACGGGCAAGCAGGCAGCACGAGCTGCTACTTGCAAAGGGTGGCATTGCCCACCTCTGCGAAAGCCCCACTCACAGAGGCACTGTCTTGTTTTGCAAGGAGTGCAAAATAGTTTTAACTTGGGCTGTGGCTTGCTTTTGGAAAGGGTATGGGGATTCAATCTCTTTATTGTTAGAAATTACACCCACACCTTTCTTCATCAGCTACCATGCTCATTAGAGTCATCATGAAATATTAGATCATTAATTTTCTCCATTAAGGAGCTCCTCTCTTATTTAGTGACAAATAAAATCAAAATCAAGGCGCTCTCATTTGCTCTCCTTGGATTTATTTCAAAACAAGTAAATAAGAACAAAACATTTAAGTTTGATCCTGAAACAGATAGGCTGGCCTGCAACAGTTGCTCACCGTCCTCCTCATTTTACCATTTAAATCGCCTCCAGCAAAATGTAAACCAATTTTTCAAATTAAAACTGGTATTTTAAACTGACTCCCAATGGGATTTTTCTTCAGCTATGTATGGAATATAATGCAATTAAGAATTCTAAGATCTGGGTCACTGTCCCATTTCAACACCACTTTACAAAGCCCTGGCAACCCTCTGTCAGGTTAGCACTGGTGTAGATCACAGATTTACACAGACAGGGGGACAATAAGCAGAATCTGCACTGCATGCAAAGGGGTAATTCTTGTCACACTTAAGAGGCAAAAGGAGAACCAAAATCGGTATTTCCTTTACTGCCTGCTGCACGGTTTTAATCCAAATCAGATTATGTATAAATGGATCACTGGCAGCAACGCTACGAGCTTCAAAACAACACGGGAGTCAGAAATAGCAAAGCGTAATCCCCTAGACGTTATCCAAGTGAGTACTGCATTAGAAATCCCTGTATGCAGTTGAGACTTACCCTGATTCATAGCTTACACTCGTGATTGGATTTGCACCAAGTAAAACCATTTCAAACCATAATAAATTACCCCTTATTTAGATTAGGGATATTAACTGGTCCAATTAAATCAATGGAGCAAATTCCCAAGAGACACAGGAATATTCTAGACAGAAGTTGTCAGCACGGTTAAAGAGGACTGCATTAACGTAAGATGTTCCTTCTACCTTCTGCTTCCAGGAACGAATCCAAATCATCATTGTTTATTGTACTATTAGAGCTTGAAAGGACAAACATCTTGTTTAATGAGATTGCTTTTAAACTTTCCTTTTCTTTTTGTGTAACCAGCTATTTGAAACAGTCTGTAGCCAAAACCATTGCCTTCCCACTACCACCACCCATTTATTTCTACTTAAACCCAGCAATACTACAAGCAGCTGCTATCTTGATGTAACAGGTCAAGATATGACCTAGGATTGAACTTGATTTCAAGCACTCCAATGGAACAAATCCTTCTGTTTGAATGCACTATTTGTCAAAACAAAAAAACTGCTGGGGAACGTACCAGTCTCAACTAGATTTTGTTAAAGTAAAAATAAAAAACAACTAAACACAGGGGTTTCAGAAAACATATTTTCAAAGTACTGGAAAGTACAATTTTCTAGTTCAAATGACTTTTTATTTTAAGTTTTTTGAGAATCAAAACCTGGAGCATTTTCTTCTGAGGTCCAGTGAGACACAATGTCCTAGCTCACCAAAAGTAAAGCCTTCACTCCCAGCATCTCCTACACTCTATGAATAAGCAGTTTACTCCCCAAACACTGATGAACTATTCAACTGTCTTAGAGAGACACATTCCTACTATTCACACTTGCTCATTTCTTCATGAGACATACAAGAAGAAATTCTATTCCCTGTTCAGAATGTTAACCAGTTTTTGCCCCCCTCCATTCCATGAAAGCAACACAAGAAGTACATGTCTCAGAATCAAGAGCTGTGAAAAGGCTCTCATAATTTAGTACCAAACAAGATAAACTGTGAAGAATTTTACCGAGAAGATAAAACAGACTGAAGTCGCAATGAAGACAAATAGGTCACTGGAAAGCATTGAAGAAATGTTACATACCTTGAATATGAGGGAAGTAGAGGAACTTTCATAGCTATAATGTGTTATAAATTGCTTATAAGCTTTGTTATTAATTGTTCAGTTTCCTTATTGAAGAGTGCTCAATCCAAAATTCACTGAAGTCCATGGAAAGGCTTTCCTTCACTTCAAATTACGCCTAAGTTCACCTTATCTCCCTTGTGCAGGCTAGGGCAAAAGGCACTTAAAAAGCAAACAAAACAACCATGCTAGCTAACATAACTAGACACAATTTAGCCCAAAGTATAAGAACCGATTTTAACACCATGTCCATGACAAAGACAGTTTGAACTGCTATTTTTTCTCCAGACTGTAATGGTACCTGGTAAACATCAGTCACAGCAGAGTCTGGAATGGACATGACATGAAAAACACACTTTTTCAAAAGCCTGATGCTAACACAGGCACTGTCCTGGTGAGGAAGCTTTTCCTGCCAGAAGCCAGAGACCAAACATCCAGACCCTCCAGAGGTGAGAAGGCTCATGCTTGTACACCAGGAATTTCAGAGTGTGTAATGAATAAACTGTAATTCTAAACAGTACTTCCATGACAAATAGCCATATTTAAGCACATTCTCTACCACCAAATAAGGTTCTGGTTTTTACATAATAGCTTTTAAAGGCCACATTTTCACATGGTGCAGCCTTTATAGAGAAGAAAAAAGAATACAGACCACTCATACATAATCAGTAGTTTACATACTAATCTTTCAGATAATTAATGGGACAATATATTCTCTCTATTGTTCCTGGGGTTTCAGGGGTGGGGGGGTGGATTCTTCCTTAAAGAAATAGGTCTTTCGTAAAATATATAAGCAGTTAATTTTAACCAGGTTGAGGGCCTGTTTGCTTTTCAAATGGAAGGTCTGTGTTTCAAGCACATTGCCAAAAGGGAGTGTCAGAACATTCATTCATCCACGGGACACTAATGCACATTTGGGCTGTTTAGTCATTCTGCCTTCAGCCCAGAAAGCACCCAAGGATTAAGCTAATGGTCCATTAATACATGGCCTGGAGTGTCCTCCTGCTTCACTAAGGGGAAATATATCTCTATAATCCTATAGCATCATAACCCTATCTTAACAGAGCAGAATTCTTCCTACCATTTGTTAATTTTCTTTAAAAAAAGCATTTTCTATAAAGGCTAGTTGGCTCCAATCTGGTGCAATGGATGGGAGGGATATTGCTACGCCCTCCCTGTATCTATGCAGAAGAAAGGAGGAAGGGAAACAGCTGGATACTTTCCACAATAGCTGGATTCATCCAAAGAAAAGCTCCACCATATGCCTGCATGCCGTAACAAACATAGCTGCCACTCCCAGGCCTTGATTCAGCTAAGCATGGTGTTTCAAATGCATGGTGGAGAGAAGATCCTGAATTTTTCTGGAGAAAAAGGCATTTTTGGTATTGGGAACTGCATTTGAATAGGATTATATACTTCTACCACAGTTACGTCGTCTGTATACATAGGGCTCAAGGGAACCCAGAAGATAAGCTGCTTTTCTTCAGTTCAGGGATAGAGGTATGATTCTCCCTGATTTTGTCCCTGCAAACAAATGCAGAAAGAATGCACAAAACCAGCCAAAATCCCTTAGCCACCATTTTTTCCTTGTTTGCTTTTTTCCTGCTTGTGTTCCCAGGCCCAGCAGGGACTTACCTTGCTCACAAAGCAAGCAAGCAAGAATAGCTGCAGGGCAGTATCAGATTTGCGCAGTTTTCCATGGCCTTCTAGATGCAGAGAACAGCTGGCACATATGAGGGTTCCAGTCACACTGCCAACAGCTCGTCCCCATGTCATGGGTTTGGCACTAAACCCAATTCAGAAACTTTACACCAGCCCAAAGTCAGGCAGAAGGCTGCTTGAGCATTGCTGGGAGACCATCAGGCAGCTTGGTATAGGGGCTATCTACAGCCCCCTTGAACTCCAGTGTCCCAAGTGGTGCAAGAAGGTTTGCGAAGCACATTTCCCCTCCAGTTCCTCCACCTCCAACTTTCAAACTGAACCTTCCAGTTACTCTGGGAGACTGTGCATGTGCCAGATGTGCAAACAGCTCTGCCTAAACCTCATTTAGCTTCTGAGCTCTCTCCCATCTCTGCCTTGGGGATGAAGACACTCCTCATATCTCTTAAGACCTACTTCCATCAGTATAGATGTGCAGATACCTTTCCTTCCATATAACTATACAGATTCTTGCATGTTTATATTGGGCTGCAAATTGGTTGTTGCAGCCCAATATAAACATGCACGAAGAAATTCTGGCCTTGCATACCATCAGTTTGAGTTCTTGCTCTTGAGTTAAGAGAGACACGAGAATTTCAGTGTTTGCAGTCAAATCAAATCTGATTCAACTGACAGTACTAATGGAGGCTCAGCAATTCTGGGATGCAGGGTATTCTGGTTAAGTCACCTGCATGGGTAATTCAGAGGTTGTCCGGATGCCAAGTAAGCCTTTCCTCAAGGCACAGAGGGAGGGAAAAAGGAGCAAAACTCTTGAAAAACATCTGTTTGTTTCTAGTTCTTCTTGTCAGTCAGGCTTCCTGCCAAAAGCTCATTAAAGGCAATCAAAGGGAGGAAAAAGTGTGTGATCATATTTATTATGTAGATAAAGAAGTTTGCAGGACTTATGTTAAAAAAAAGAGGAAGAAAAAAATGTTGATACCTCTGCTTCTTGTAGGGTCCCATGGTTCAAGCATACCATGTCTGGACATGTGATAGGAGAACCACAACCTTCTTGAATTGCCAGCTGCATGTACTGTTTTAGGCACTGGAAACAAGTAAAGAAAAAAAAAGTTATAGCCCACATGTTGGTAACACACAGATGCTAGAGGTGCTGCACAGCTACCACCTCTGCTGCCTTAATTGGCTGTCCTGAAGCTCCTGCACACAGAAAACATCAATTATTACAAGCGTGAATGCTACAAGTCATTACATTGGAAAGAATACAACAAAGAACAATTAATTATGCATGACTTCATCTGCCAAGCATTGCGTTTACCCAAGTCAGCAAGTCAGACCTTTCAGCGCTAACAACCCCTACACTCTGCTAAACTGGGATTGGAGGATTTCGGGGGGGGTGGGGTGGTGTAGGTATCTTTCATCCTAATTAAACAGGCTTCGCTCTTTTGCCTTTCCTTCCGTGTTCTTAATTCAGACTCTCAGCCAGCAGTCTCCATTGTAGGAGACCTCATTTACAAGAAAGAGACTACTGTTCTCAGCTGCATAAAAGGGGAAGGGAGTTTATAACCTGGCTAGGAGGCTGTAATCTGCCCTAGAAGATGTGCAGCTATCAGTTCTCTTGCCCCCCACCCCTCAACCCCCCACATAGACCAGGTAATTTCCATGGTTTACCATGATTTATCATCAGCCTCTAGTCTATTAAGCAGGAGTTCAAAGCCCATTTCCAGCATGGAGGCTGCCTTATGAATGTTTCCAAATATTTCATTACACAAAAATGGCAGGCCTCCCCTCTCCAAGGAAAAAAAGCCCTCTGTTCTCCCCACATTTTATTTGGCATGCCAGTTGCAAATACATTCAGCTTGTCTTTTTAACACGTGTTATAGAGTCTTCAATAAAATCATCGCATAAAACTGGTGCAATGGACCAAAGAACAGTGCTTGAATTGTATCTCCAAACTACACAGGTAAGTAAGTGAACTCACTTCTAAATCAAACAAAACAACCAAGTCTTCTCAAAATAACCAAAAAGCATACAGTAAATTGCAAATCACTGTTAACAAAATAACAAAACATGGATTTCTGGCAGATTTTGGTATCAGTTTGCATAGTTTATTGTAAATGAAAACTGACATATTTTACAGGCAGCAGGACTAATGCAGCTTTGTTCCCTAAAGATTTGAATTTCATGCCCATGTGATAAACCTCTCCTCCTCAGTACTGCTGGCCTCTTCCCTTATTGCCTCATCAGTTTTCAAGACATACGTTGAAGCGTAAGGTCTTTGAAACCTCTGCCTCTCTGCCAACTTTCAGAACAGGCACTGTGTTCAAAAGACGGGTTGTGGGGAAATCACAGCCTTTCAGAGCATCAGCTCTGGTAAAGCCCCAGGACTCTCCACAAACCATTTTTCCAGTATTTATAGGCATTTAACATTCAAGTATGCATTAGTTTAGACTGTTCTGAGAAGGCCTTGCATGTTGTGTTCTGATTAAAGAAATTTCCTCATTTGTGTTTTTATTGGAAAACTGGTACCCTCCTAAATGTCAGGATAATTAGGACTTTTACAAATGGAAATGAGATTTCCTTATTATTCTGTCTGTCTTTCTACTGAAATGTCCACATGTTTTAGTTAATTCTGATGAACTATACGGTGATATTAGTTCAAGCAAGTAGAATTAGCTTAACCTAGTCGCATGTAAATGAGCTTACTTTTGATTTGTAAATATTTGAAGCGTATTCATTTAGAAGAACGTAGGAGTATAACCTAAGTGGTAAGCTTTAAATATCTAGCTCATTAAGCACTAATGGATTCAGATCCAGCATGCACCCCTGTAAGAGAGCAGCAGAGCAGGCTGTAAGGAATTGATGGTGCGAGTAGTGTGTGGGAGGGTGAGGGAGACACTTACAGGTGAAGAGCAAAAAAGAAATCGTGTCAGAAACTGAAGGCAGTATTAGCTCCCTAGGGCGTATCAGCCCAGATTTAACCAGGAGCTATTCTTTTATTACTCAAACAGCAGTCTCGGTGCCCTGCCCCACCTCCTCGCCCACCTCTCCCAAAGCCATCTAGGCACAGTGCTTATAAAAAGTCAGTTTAACCACCGGACCAAATCACCCCACCAGCACATGCAGCTCCTCCACAGAGCAGTAAGCAGAAGCAGGTACATAACCACAGCGGTGCCTGGGAGCAGGTACCCTAGGGACACCGGAGCTGCCAGGGCCCTGCCCAAATCTGTTGCCACCCACAGTCTGGGAACTGGCAGCAGGTGGCACAGGGAAAGCCAAAAAAAGTGTCCCCAGAGCCCAGGGTGGCACCCAGTGCCATTACTGATGCAGACGGGGACAGTGGGTGACCTGCTCCTGCAGCCCCACATTCATTAAGCACTTGGCATTGCCCACACGCTTCAGATGGTATCACAGAAGAAGGGGGGTATCAAGTCCTCACTCCCTGCACAAATTCTCTCTCTGGTTTGTGCCTGCACCCAGCCTCCACCATGACTGGCGCAAACAGAAAATTCTGCCCTCTGACTCCCTCCCCCAAAGCCTGCATGCTCTGCAGTGTGTTGGGTGCACTTCTTAAGGTACGTGGGCCATGCTCCAGCAGAGCCTCCTTACACCTCACTCCCTCTCCTCATGGGAGACCTGATTACTTTCTGGATCAAGCCTCAGGGCAGCATTTGGGGAAGGGCAAATATTTCCCTCCTGCCAAAGCATTTAGTTTGCCTTAATTCCTCAGCAAGCATGGGAGAGCAACCTTTTACTTTCTCTAAGATCCTGGCTTCTGTCTCCTCTGTGGTGCTGCCTGATATTTAGTAATTTGGTTTGACAGCATGGTACAGTGGATTTGTATTCCGGGGGCAGCTCAGGTCAGGCAGCTACAGAGGGAGGACAAAGCTTGAGAAGTTACTGCAGGCCTAGCAGCAGTCCAGAGGCTTGTTCTTAATTTAGACTTCCAGGACAGAAGCTCAGAGCACTGACAATCACCCTTCCATGCAAGGATGGGCATGAAGCTCTTAAGGAGCTTAGATCCACAATATGGATTTTGCAATCAGTTTCAATGTGCAGTATCTAAATCATTAAGGGTGCCAAGCCAGGAGCACAGAGATTTCTGAGAATTTCTAATGCACCTGAATTCTCCTTCTCTTCCACCTCAGTGTTTGGTTGTAGGCAAGGATAGATGAGCAACTGGAGCCTTCTGCAATACTATTAGAGGGTGCTGTGCTTTCAGAGATTTTATAATAGGTCTGTCCAGTGCCATGGATCTTCAAATGTTTCTCAGAAAACTTCCCTGTTAAATAGTTTTTATAGATATTAAATATTTTGTCTTGATTTTCTGCTCTTGGAGAAGGTGCTGTGGGTGAAATTCAAGAAGCTGATGGAAGAACTTAAAGGTGCTGGGAAACTCGAAGGAAGCATTTAACATTTACTACTGAAGGATTAAGCTTTTTACTTAAGTCTGTACATGAATGAAAATGTGAACTTTTTGTTCCCTCCTTCACAAGTTAGCAGCAAAGAAGAGACAGTGGAAAATCACTAAAATTTAAAAATATGCCTTCACTTTAACAGTAAGACTGGTTTTAGAGGGGTTTTACTATTATTTATAGCTCAGCTACTAATTTAGCTACTTACTTGAGAAGTGGCAAATAAAAGTATCTGAAAAGAGGTACAAGCTGCAAATGTGATGAAAAGAGAATTCATTGTCTACATAATGAATCACGACTGACCTTCTCAGTAGTATGTCCTCCCACGCTATGGAGAATACATTACACAGACATAAAAAGTTAAGACTTTGTGCATTTTGTCTACAAGAATGAGCAGTATCCAGGCAGGAGAACTGCACATACTACATACGCTACTTAATTGCTCTACAAAATGAAGATACAAAGTGAAGATCAAGATACTCAGCCTTTTGTGGTATTAGAGTTCCTTGAAAGGATCTTAATCCTGACATCCAAGAAATCACCAGGTCTCAACACCCTTGGTCTACACTCCCCCACCAATTCCTTGCAGTGAGGTGACTTACAAGCACGGAGAGCAGTCAGTGGCTGGAGAGGCCGCACAACAGGACCTGTGCCTTACAATGACAGTCACACCATCATCTTACTCTCCATGGACAGAGCAAGTCATCAGCAGTGACCTTCCTACTAGCACAGCAAGGTTTCCACGAGTGCATCACATAGTCAAGGCAGAATGGTTGAGGCAACAGACTAAAAATCTACTGAGGTCTTGCTGAACAGGTTTCCAGTGAAATTGGAGGTTTGGCTTCACTACGTTCGCCCCTCAAATAAATGGTAGACACCAACCCAAGGAATTTTAACTTCCATACCTGGAAGTGTTACCTTAATCAGTTTCATTCAGTTTGCTCAGGTATACCCCACTGAACAACTATACCATGTACATATCTGTGTTCTGGGATACATCACAAAATCCCTAGGCAATCAAGCAAGAGGGATCAATTCAAATGTAATAATGTAATTCCACCAGTAAAACTCAGTACACCTAACAGAAGGTTTTGTTGCTGATCTAATGTTGCAAAGCACGTTTTGCTTCTGCTGGACTGCTGTCAACTTCAGTGGAAAGAGTACTACAAGTAAGTTTTTCTCTGCCTGAGATTCATAATGTATAGTGAGACCTTTTTCAAATAATTTGCTGAGCATTTTGGGGTGAGATTTTTTTTTCCTTTTATGTCGTTTTTGTCTTCCAGGCCATTACCTTCTTCTGTTTAATAAAATAAGGTCAGTATCCATTTACCTACTTCAGAAAATGCTACTAATGAGTATCGAGTAAGTAAGGAACTGTAAAGTACCTGGGTCAAATTTTCAGAGTACATGCAACATATACACATTTATTTTTTATCTTGCAGGACTTGTAAGAAAGATTACAGTTTAGGTAAATATTTACATGTGCCCCAAGTACACATTCCCCTCCTGGAGCTAAGGCTTTGTTGAAAGTGTATGTTGTAACATGAGGGAAGAATCTCTAAAAAAACACTGAAAAGCCCAATCCAGCAATGCACAAACTAAAAACATAAAAAATTCCTTCTTCAGTAATAAACACTTCCTCTAATCTTCAAAAGTGTTTTCTATGGTCAGCTGCAAGCCCCAGGAATAGAAAAATTCTGTTCAGGCTATTAATGGATTCTTCATTCCAACACTTCTCCTACACGCTGCTCTAACTTCAACATTTTTTTTCCCCAAAGCATATTGTATGGAGGGGATTTTTAAGGTACTGACCAAAAAAAAAAAAAAGTCCATTTGGCAATGTATTTAATCTGCAAAAGGACCATAACAGTTCTGCATTTTAACATAAGAATGAGTTCAAAGTATAATTTCAGTATTATGTTGTTAGGTAATGATATGACAAAGGCACTATATCCCTCTCACTGTGAAATCTTGTGTTTCTATTCAAAGCCATTTTCAGATAATCTCTGTACCAAAGACAAAAGATGAATCTCAATCATTCCTACATATTGGTTTTTCAAGTACCTTGACATGTTCCATTACCTTGCTTGTCTCCCATCTGCATGCAGCTCTTCAGCTCCCTAAATGCAACCTCACTGGTTTGGACGTGAAAGCATAAAAGGAAACCACATATGTGACATGACAAAATTGAACAGGTAGTTTTATTAAGGAAGATGGAGGGATGGCTAGGAAGAAGAAAGAAGTGGAAAAGGCTGGCCTGTTTGCCTGTCAAATGCTACAGATATTGCTGCTAACCACGGTGCAACAGTTGATACAGAATAAGTAAAGGTATTTGTCTTTAACTGAATTGCAGAAAGGGAAAAAAACAGATCTACAGTATTTCTTAACCACTGCTAGGGCATGATCTACATTAAATATGAAAATGCAAGAAATGATTGAAGGCATCCTGCCAAAAGAAGAAGGTCTTTCCTACAAATGTATAACTTGAAGACAATTCCAATTTCAGAAAAATTAAGGAAACCTTAGGTTTCCATCTTAAAATCTGCAAGACTAATTTAAAATGTTAAAACTCTTCCAGATTTGACCTCAAAACTGTATTGATTCGGGCTTGGGGTTTTTTTAGGCTTCGCCTTTTTACAAACCCAAGATTGGGGGCGGGGGGAGGACAGGAAGACTGTAAATGGAAAGAAAACATAACTTTTCAGTTGGCATTCCAGTGTGTCTCATGATTGAGAACAGATCAACAGATAGGCATTTAGTTTTTGTTTCAGTTCTGGACAGTGTTTGTGTACTTTTTATTCAATAAGACGTAGCTTTCAATTCTTTCTTATCATTTAAAAGTGTTAACCTGTTCTTCAGTGTATACACAAACCAAAGTAGTCTTGTAGTGACGTAGTTTTATATGGAATATGTAGTATTATTGACTTCAGTGAGACAGTTCATGTCAGAACTCTAAATTTAACCACCTGATCCACTCAGCATTTAATCAGTTGTGTTCTCAACTAAATGTAAACCCCCTGCCAAAACCAAAATACAAAACACTACTCAAAGTGTTTATGACAGATCTATATA
Organism: Egretta garzetta; assembly: GCF_000687185.1. Taxonomy (NCBI): domain Eukaryota; kingdom Metazoa; phylum Chordata; class Aves; order Pelecaniformes; family Ardeidae; genus Egretta; species Egretta garzetta. The sequence continues at coordinate 4,990,185 of NW_009259588.1, forward strand.
ACATTTAGTAAGATGTCATGACATCTGCACTTCTGCATAGTCAATCTCTAAAATGGGCCAGTCACTTTCAATGTGTGGGAATCAAACGCCTGGAATCTCTCAAGTATTTCTCAACAGGTCTTAAAACTAGATGAATCAAGTCTATTGGCAATTAGTTTGGAGGCATCTGCACTTCACTTGGGAAAAAAGTGAGTCTTTTCAAATTACTTTTAAAGAGTACAACAAAGAAATAGCTATTTACTAATTTGCTAGAGATAAACTTAACAATAGCCCCAGTTTAAAGTGTAAAATAAAAGTCCAATGAAACATGCATTTGTATTGCTCAATCTATATTTTAACTGCTAAGGACCAGATGCAGTGATAAATGAAGTTGCCTTCAAATGGATAGAAGATCAGGCCACCTAAAAGCCTTACTGAGAAAGATGGATGAAAGAAAGTGAAAAAATGTCCCTTTGGTCTCAAATGACATATGGTCATCTCGTGGCTCAGAAGGGGAGGAATAACATCACTGATAAGCATTTTATTTTGTCATGACCAAGTGAAAACACCAAGCAAACATGACAATGGACCAGATTATAAAGGCCTCCTGCTACTCCACAAGCCATTTTTTTAGAGGGTCTTTCAAGTATATCCAAGAAATACATTGTCATCAGCTTTGCCTCAAAAGATCTACCAAAAATGGTGCTAGATTCTGCTCAGATACACAACCTAAAACCAATTTACACATGGCCTGCCACATCCTGGCAGCCTTTCATAAAAGCCAGCATAGGTTCCTGGTAATTGTTGCCGTGAAGTGGTACCACTAAACAGGACCAGAGAACAGGACCAGGGAAACTCACCCTTCCCAAAACCAAACCAGCTGTGAATACCACATCTCTTGCAAACAAATCTGTGTCAGGCCAAAACTGGCCTTACCAACAGCTACAAAACAGACATGACCACGAGGTTCATGTCATAGGCTGGCTTAGTTACTGTGGCACTCTGAGGCATTGACAACTTACTTCACATCTGCTTTTTCATTTGTTAAATGAAGATAACACCAACTTCACCGATGCGGTGCTGTCATTAAACATGTCGGTTCCCTTTTCCTCACCTGTCTTCCCTTGGCCACCACTCAGATGCTGCCACCTCTGTTGACTTCAGAAACATATAACCCCATCTTCCTGAATAGTAGCATCCATCAAAAGGCAATGGGTACATTTGTGCTTTTTTGGTACCCCTACTAACTCTGCCTGTGGTATGACTGCACAGAAATGCATGCAAGAAATACCTAAACTGTCTAAATTACTATGAAAGTGCTATGTGTTCAGTGCCAATATTAGCAACTGTGGGAATTTTCTTTTTTTTATAACTTTAAAACAAAGCTATTCTGAAACATTTCAAATGTTGAGCTGGGAAAAAAGAACCCAAAATGTCAAAACTTGACAGCTTTCTACCTGTGGGTGGAAGCAGAAAACAACCTGAAGTGAACTTTATATAAAGTAAGTGGGTCATTGCAGCACAAGGTCTATTTAAGAATAGGAGAAGGTACTGTTCTGGTGCAGCCATGAACACATGCAGGTGTCTCCTAGGATGGGGAAAAGAGGATGAAGTAGAGGGAACAAAAACCCTTCTTGAAAATTAGCAAAAAGAAACAGAACAGATACTAAAACCCAGTGTTGGCTAGAGGAAGGCAAATCCAAACTTTCCCTTACTCCTAAGTTTTACTAAGTAGCCTTTCACTGGAGCATTCGTGTGCATTTGCTCCATTTAGCAGGCATCCCACGCTCTTTGTCATCTGCCTCCTCCTTGTCTTTGATCTACTCCGTCTCTTCTGCTCTCAGGCTTTTCTGCCCACGCTTTTTGCTGATGATGCTGATCCTTCACATCAGCTTGTCTCCAGTTCTCCAGTGCTCCCCTACACAAGCAATCTGATGCTTTGCAGCACTAAGGACAAAATGTCAATATTTAGCCACCCAAAGGAGGCAGGGCAATGCACAACTCCTCTTAAAAAGATTAAGGAATGAAGAGGAGCCTTGCAGTGTCCTGCTGGTGAAGTACAACAGAGAAACTCCGGTTTCTGGAAGGGTTTCCCGTTCCCCTCTAGCAAAAGTAGCTGGCAGCAGCATGCAAGCCCCTCTCTCGGAGGCTGCAGCCTCCAAAGGCCCTCACTCACCAGGCAGGCAGCTGCCCAGGGGGTCTGGCTGTCACCAGCAGCAAAAGAGCCTTTTTCACCTATGCCCAGCCCTGGCCTTGCTGTCACACATAGCTACAGTGGAAAATCTTGTTCTCCCAAATGCCTTCAGCTCACCTTCTACTTGTAGAATAGCCAAGAGAGCACAGAAGCAAGCTGTGCTTCTATTCAACACTGCACACCGACTTCTCCTTTTAAGGTTGCATGAAGTTTAATCTCATTTAGACGGCATTATGTGCACCATAATTACAAGCAGGTGGATCATCATGATGTTTGTTTTGCACGTTTTGTAACTCAGTTACCTCACACACTTCTCAGAAGTACAAGACCCAAGAAAGAATTTGCTTGGAAAAAAAGAAGCGTGAATCATGCTAGTTCTGCATAAACGTGTGCTGACAACACAGAAGCAGATACATGAAAGTCTCTTCTGTTTTCAGAGTTTGTTGTATGTTGTCTTAGGCAGCTCGAACCCTGTTCCAGTAAATAACACACAAAATGGATATAAGCTGCTGCTTGACGTAAACAGCAGCAATGCCATTTATTGCTCTCATCAGGACTCTGAAATGCTTAGGAGGAGGGGGGAAAAAAGGAAAGACAAAACCAAACAATTGATGTGCAGGGAAGAAGCTGACACTGGCTTTCTTACTCACCCCCAAAACCACTTTTTCCATAACAGCACTGCACTGGTTCCCTTCTGCGATCACTGCCACCAGGGCAATCTTACCACACCTGGTAAAACCTCACCTCCATGGCTGCCTACAGGCTACAGACTCGCACCGAGTCTTCCATAGGGCCCTTAGTATTTCCAGGACTAGTGCTAGTCCTGCACTCCTCACTACTGCTTCCAAAGGGTAATTTATGCTGTGCCAGCTACCAGGGAATTTGTAGCAAGAGGATGCGATCACACCAACTCATCGCCTCTCCCAGCTATTTTCCCAGTTTCAGCCAGGTTTTGAAAAGGCGGGAGTCTCCAAGATGTATACTTCGCAGCCAGTCTAATGAGTGCCAAAGCCTGGGCAACACCCACTGCCCCCTCCAAAGGCAAAGCAGGGAGGTCAGCCTGTCTGTCTCTGGCACTACCCTGACCAAGCACTCCTGAGTCTTGCCTGAGCGAGGCACCGCTGGAGCCATCTGGGGGAGGAAGGAGAAGAGCAAAGGATACAAACATGTAAGAAAATTGACTAGAAATAACTGTAATATTCAAAATATAATGTTCTAAGTGTATCAATCAAGATGTAAGTAATATTAGTTTGCTTTGGACCCAGATGTAAGTGCACTAAAATGCTGTATTTTGTAACATTGTGATGGTGTAGTCAGACACAGTGCATAGTTATTTTACCTACATATGTGAGCAATGTGACCACCACAGGGACAAAAACCTGTGTAGTTGCACATGGGCACATCCAAGGAAGAAAAAGTTGCAAGACAAGGTACATGCAATGGACTGCAGATAGGAATGACACCAAATATACAAGAAGAATGACTGGCAAGACAAAAAACAAGATAAGCAATATCAGCAACAGATGAGACCCCCTCCCCTTTCAGGAATGGGGCAGGTAGCATAAAACCATGCCGCTTAAGCAATACATATATTGCTGAATATATATATATGTAAGAGTGTGCACCACAGCATGGCACTCTGCAAAGGTTTTACAGGTATAGGAAATGACCTGAATAATATAAAGTGCAGTCCTCTAAAACTTTTGCAGATAAAACATACCTCACATCCCTGCCCAACTTCAGAGATCAGTCTTTCATTTGAAACTAATACAGTCCAAACACAATGAAACCAAGCCATCAGGTACACTATAGCCGTTTCCAAATTCTTGAGATGTGTAAATGTGTGCTTTATCTCACATTTCAGTGGAGTCTTATGCCAAGTGCAACAAATGTTGGGAAATACAAGGCTGATGCCTCTTCAGACCTGACTGGGCTACCAAGTAAGATGGCAAGTGTGTTCTGCAAGCCATCTGCTTTTTCTTCTCTGAACAGAGAGAGTAAAAGTGTTTACAGCTAGTTGAAAAACTCCTGTCTTACTAGCAACGTTCCCAAAATGCAAACATACATCTTCTTAAACACAGTTTACTTACTTTGGCTAGAATACAGCTTTTATGAGGTACAGCGTTTATTACAGGAGTTTCTAAGCTGAAAAAAATAGTACACAATTCTAACTGATTTAAATTCCTCCGTTTTACAGGCTACAAGTGAAAAGGGGATATAAGCTCCCCCCTGCAGATGCCTAAATAGTAACAATTTCCAATTATTTCCACAGCCAAAAATTCCATAGTGAAAAACAATCATAGATGCAGAATCATCATTATAATTAGCAAAAAAAACCCCACTTCACACGTGTAATAGAACAAAAAATTAACAAAACTAATGGTTTCACCTTAGTAGAGCAGAACCTATTATGTCCATGTCAAGCCCTTTTCTATTTCAAATTTAGTACTACTCTTGGATCTATATAGTTAACCTTAGTGATAGAAAATAAGAATAAGATATACAAGCTGAAAGCACTGCTAGCTGAAACACTGATACAGGCTCAATCCCATTGCTCACAGTTGACATTCTTACCCCGGTATCTGTCTTAAGGGCAGTGTGAAGGTATCTAGAAGCCCTGGCATGGGTGGCAGAAAATTTAGGGCATTGCATACCAGTGCAGCTACTGCAGGCTGTACCCCAAGCAATCCCCTGTGTAAGCCCTGGCACTGAGGCACTCTGTGGCAAGGTGCTTCTGACACTGCTCTTTGGAGGGTGCCCAAAGGTGCAACTCATACGGCATCTCAGAAACTGCTCCGGATTAAAGACGGAAAGCTGTATAGGCAGGTTAAAGTTTCCAGAGCCCCCTATGTTATAGGATGCAACATCTACATGTCTCTGTTGCATCACCCCCAACACGTATCCATTGGGGGGATGTTTGGATGCAGGCAACAACAGCCAGACAAAGGGTAGACACGGAGCATAAGCACAATCAAGGCACCTTACACCCACTGAAATATCTAGAGCATGTCTAAAGGCTTCTTCCAGCTGCATTTGGCACTCACTCATGGCTGGCTCTTGGTTTAGACAAAGTCAGTGAGGTTTGCACAGATGCCAAACAACTGTGACTGGACTTTCCACTCTGCTGTCACGGCACTGGAGAGCCAAGCTCAGAGCGGATGCTCTTCCCACTACTGGCCAGGTAAGGGGTATATGTGTGGGGTGGCAGCTGTGCACCAACAGGGGACAGGTGGGGACAGCAACACCCCCAGCCATCACCAACCTCTCCCTTTAGCCAGTGCCCTGGAGGACTGGAGAGCACAGCTCTGCCTGGCACAGTCCTCAGCAGTCCTCCGTTCCCCAGGGGCAGAAGGGTTACTCTGCCCAGCTAACACGGAGGTTAACGTGCCATTAATGATACTAAATCAGACTCACTAAATTCTTGGAGAAGAGTGGGACCACTGTAAGGTATCACCTTCTCCAATTTTTTTTCACTCAAAGCAGTATCTTCATACCTACCTGTTAGGTATGTTCTCTTAAAACTTTTGTTACAAACTAAAATATGGAAATGTTTTGTGGAAGCAGAAAACAAACTTCATGAAGCTCAGGCTGAAAATGCATATTAATCAATCTTACCCTAGTTTCTTGAAACACACAGCTAGATTCTTACCCCATTTAAGCCAGCCTGAATTTAGCGTAAGTGAAGACACTCTCACTCAAGCTGGCTTCACAAATATTAGATTTCTTCCATGAGTTCAAACAATCAAGGACAAAATGTAAATATACTTGCTTAATACTTAACCACAATTTGCTGTTAAAAAATAAAACCAAGTACATTTATTCTGGAGTTAAAAAAACCAACATTCCTTCAGTGGCTTCTGACCTGTTTCCAAAATCCATTAGTCAGGTACATCAAAGTCACTATTGCCAGAGAAACTGGGTCCATTTTCCCATGCTGACAAAGAGATCAGAAGAGTACTAATATCTGTAGGGCTTTTATCAGCTCACTCAACCTCTGCCTTTATCACTTCCACCAGCTTTATTTGATCTGAATTTGCAGGACAGAAAGTCCTTACTGACAACTATACGCAATGCATGACCTGGGCAACATCTCCACAGCACACACTGAAGATGCAAAGGTTCAATAGGTCAAGGTTCATTTTTGTTTAGGTTTCTGATTGCCCTTAAAAATTACATTCGAGACTTAAAAGGTCTCTGAGTGCTCAGAAAATGATAACGGGGAAACAAAATCTCACAGTTATCCTATGATGTTTCAAGATTTTGCTTCAGAAAAAATGAATACTGAGATTGCATATAGACTGTATATTCTCTGGCAGTCTTAAAATGCATCTTTTTCCCATTTACTACTGGGATTTATTATTATTTGTCTGTTAGAATTTCAAATTATCAGAAGCAGAATGAGAGAGAAATCTTTTAAATAAGGCAAGACAGGCTAACACCAAATGCTCTTTAGGAAAGCATCCTCTATCAGCATGGATAACACACGCTTCTTGTACAGGACAAGCAATCCCATCTCACAGTTCTATCTCCCATTACCCTGCTCCAGTAACATAAAGGCACTGCTAGGTCTTACCGATGTACAAAAGATGCAGCTGCATTCCTGAAGGGTGGTCATCTTATCCAAGGAATATTCAGAGAGACATAGCTTGCAAGTGAGCAGGGGCTCCAGAGCTAACTCTCCAGCTTCTGACTCATCAGCCGTCATGGTGTAAGAACAAGTCTTCCCAGTAGAGCCCATCCACTCATTAATGGGCCACTCAGCCTGAAAAGAGAAATCAACAGCTGAAATATCCCACAAGACATGTAGTCACTTCTCACTGACCTGAGCTCAGATCCATAAGAGCACCTGCTCACCCAAATGTACTATTTTGGCATCTTGGTGCCAGCCTCACACTTCAGACCATTCAAAATTTACCAAGAAGGTGCCTGAGAGCTCACCTCCCCAAAAGGCCTGAAATTGGGTTGGGTTCTCAGAGAATATTCACTTTGCTGGCACAAAGCACCTCACTCAGGCCACTTACCCTCAAATTTAAAAAAAAAACCAAACACCAAACCCAAAAAACCCCAACACTCAGACAGATGAGACATTACCTATGTTATAGGCAACAGTGTAGTGGTCAGAGCCCTCATCAAAGTCCTAGGAGCGGGGATCTGACTTGGGACAATAAATTCTTAATTAAAAACAATAAACTCTGTTGATATGTACATACATATATCTCTCACTCACTCTGCCCTTTCAAAGGAGTTTCAGTCATACCCCTCCCATCCCTACGAATCTGTCAGTCTTCATTGCCACCTGCACAGTTTCAATGGGTGTCTCCATTCCCACTTTCCATTCCGGCTGGTGGCTCAGGAGCTCTCCTGGACAGTAGAAGGTGACAGCAAGCACAGACTCCCACTTCCTAGGCAACCACTTCAAACATTTAGCCTGTAACGTAAGTGGTTGGTACCATGAACTTAACCTTCTCCGTGTGTTGTCACTGAGATAGCGAGCTGACAGTCCACCACAACAGGGCTGGTAAAGGTATCTACACCCAGGAAAGGATTTCAGATTGCATGTCCTACTTCATACAGGGCTGGAGCTTAAATCCAAGCAAGTAGGAGTTTTTCATGTATTGTCCTCTTTTCTGCATTCCCATCTGACTATGATGGACAGCTGCCTGCTCAGGTCCGTAGCTTTTATGCATTCTAACCCCTGGCATCCAGCTCTTCCATGTATTTTATAGGGCTCTTAGGCATCTAACTGAGGTTTGTGAACCATGAACTAAGTGCAGTAGCACTTTGACATGGAGATGCTCAGAATAGCTGTGTTTCCACCACACATTATGTCACAGCAGTGCTTGGGGAAGAAATTTCTATCCCTTGAGAAGCAACAAATAAAAACATCATGCTCACATGCAATGTCTCCTGACCACAACCATGAAATATTTCAAGACCCTCATTCTTACACAGTAACACTGAAAGAGAATTGAAGAGAATATCCTCATGCTTAAGCTGAAACAACAGAAAGCAAATTTGCAGATGTTATTCACCTCAAAATAGACAGTGGGGTTCAGTGCAGCATTTAAGGCACAGGAAAAATCTATTCCCATCCCCAAGAGACTTGGCCCCACTTCCAGAGATCTGCTTCTGAATATACTTAGCTGATGGCAAGACGACCTTCATGCACATTTCTTACAAGCAGAGAGCTGGTGGCTGGCTGCGCACAGCTGCTTGCAGCAGCGCCAAGCGAAGAGTGCAGCTCTACTAAATCTAAAAAGCTGCATCCCGAATGGAGGCTGCACGAACATGAAAACAACAGAGGATCAAGACCCGTCTGTGTGCCTGTCAGATCTGACATCTCACGAGGCAAACAGGAGACTGGAGGGAGCCCACTCCTGCTTGCCTCCCCTGCAGTCCTGAGCGTCCTTCGTGGCAGGGCTGTCAGGTCACATTTGGCAGCGTGACGTGCCAGCTTGTAGTACCTGCCGAATTCCTCCCCAGGGGAAGAAATTATGGTGCTCAAGGAGCTCAAGGGGTCAGCGCATGTGAAACCTCACCCCACAGCTCCCACTCCACAACCTGACGCACAGCCGAGCCCCATCCCCAGGCCTGACCCGTGAGCTTGATGCCCAGTGTTCCCACGGGTCTGCAGGAGGACATGTTCTCTTCAAAAGCCCCGAAACCACAACAGATCTGGGTGGGAGCACACCTACCCCTTTTAGTTTTTACACTTTGTAGTTTCCTAGCCTAGCCTGACAGAGAAGCCATCAGACGTGTCCCTTGGGATGTCTTTCCTGTAAGCACTCAGTTTTAGAGACACAAGAGTCATAGCCAAGATTCTGGCAACCAAATTCCTGGCCACGAATCCAAAGCAAACGTTTTCTTTAATGGCTTGCTATCAGTAGTTCAAAACATATGCCGTGCCTGCATTACTCTTGGCACAGTCTCTGCCTGCTACCATGGTGCCCCCGACAATTTGCTCCGTACGGCTGCAGAGCTGGAGCTCCAGCATGGCCAGAAGCCCTGGAAGGATCAAGAACTACCTGTTATTTAAAACTATGTACTAGACATTATCTCAGCATTTAGGAGAATTGTAACACTTTTACTCAGGTATGCTTTTCAACAGCAGCTGTACAGATAAGCTACTCTCCCCCATGCTGCATGGATCTGACAGGTCTTCATTTGCACAGTAGAAGGTAGCAGTTAAGAGAAAGGATGCACAAAAGAACAAGCAGGAATATTTCAGGATGTGGGGATGGATATAAAATGGATACAGCTGCTTCCAAAGTCAGTGTTCTTTTTATAACCAAAAGGGTTATGACCCTGCATGCTTTTATTAAGGCAGCAGTAGAAAGATTCAGGTGTATGACTGAGGTTTAGGGCTAGGGGCTAATTTTAGATGGCCTAAATCTGGCAGACCAGGGGAACCAGCCCCTAGGCTGGCTCACCTTACCACAGCCTCGTTAACTCCGGCGGGGCTCAGCAAACGAAGCGAACAGGATGGGAACAGCCATGGGGACAGCTGCACAGCCTGCCCGCACAGCCCCTGGAGAAGGCACCATGGCTACCAGCAACAGCACTCCCTCCATGCTCCCTAAGGGGCCAGCTTGTCCACAAGCAGTCCTCCAGGTCAGCCTGGCACAGGCAAAGCCATCCTGTTAGTGCCTGAAAACCTGCCCGTCAAAGAGTGGATGCATGGCCTGCTTGGCCCACTCCTTTTCCCAGAGCAGCCCAGCCAGCTGGTCTCTGCTTCTGCCCACCAGAATTATGACTTCTGCTACGGCTGCCAAGGGAACCATGCAGAATTAACAGTTATGGAAAAAGGTAGCCCCATCCAGTGGCACCTGGGCTCTGAAGAGAAATCAGGCCTGCGGAAGAGGTTCATTCCCATGATCAGATCAGATGGTGGAAATGATGGGGAAAGAAAGACACTTGTCTTCCTCCTGTTCTCACACTCTACTCATTCTCCTGTTCTTTCCCAGCTTTTCAAGATGCATTGTCCTTTCCTAAACTCTCAAACCATCTCCCAACCTTACTACCCTGGCAGAACTGACATTTCCATACGCTGCAGAGAAGCTGTGAAGTTCCACCTCAGTTGCTCCTAATTTTTATGGCTTTCACTTTGCTAGGCTTAGTCCCACAGACTGTCATTTGT
>NW_009259588.1:5000544-5010244 GCF_000687185.1 Egretta garzetta
CCTGCTGTAATTACAAGTGAGTTGCCAACAGTTTAGGTTGAAAACAAAACACCTAGGATGTATGTGTCATGCAAGGGAAGAGGAAGTCACTGAAGAATGAGCTGGGGACAAAGAGGAAAAGTCCATTCCATATTTGGTTATATTCATAAAGGTGACCTGAAATAAAACTAAATGGAAGGGCTCTGAAAAAAAATGGACCCACATATAAATAAATACATTTCTAAGCACTAAGATCTTCCCTTTCATATTGACAAACATAAATTACCTATTTAGGGTAGAATCCCAAATAAAGCAAGAAATATATCACTGAAACTCGAATACAGCATCTAACTCCTCACAAAAACCTCTGCAGAAATGCAACACAGGCTCCATGAGATGTTGTGAAATAAGGATAAACACATCTCAGTGACTCTCTTAACTTCTAGACTAAATTCTGCAGCAGCATAAATCAGTAGCCAGGAAGTGTCAAACTGGCCCCAGCATGCATAAACACTTATGAACTGTAAAGACCAAAGATCCAAGGTTTTTTTTACACACTTCTGTCAGCCACATACATGCACTCACACAAACACACAGAGATCATACTCCTTTTACGTTACACAGAATTTCCAGGAAATGGGAGGTATTTCCTCAAATTGTACGCTGCCCAGGTTATAAGGAAGAAGAACTGTTGGAAAGACTCATCCTTCCCTGGCTCTGACATTAACGGTGTGAATGCCATAGGATAAAGCATGACCAGAAAGTCTGAATGAATGTGAGCGAGCTATATGGGGTCAGTCCTAGGAGGGCGTAAACTGCAGAGTCACCAGGACCACAGCCTGCTGAGCGCTCAGACCTGTCAACATTTCCATTTCGTTCATCTGCCTGCGGAAAATTTTGCTTTGTCTCTGGGAGGTGACACAGCTCTGTGCTCTCTCATAGCACTTAAATGTCTCAACACTGTCCATAAGCAAGAGAACATTAGAGCCTGCTTAAAGCAGAAAGAGGAAGGGCGCAAAGGGGTGGGAAGGATAAGTACAAGCAGAAACACTAACACGAAAGCAGTGGAGATTTTGAGCGAAATGTGAAAAACACAACAAAAAGACTGGAGGAAGGAGTACAGAACTTATCTGCCTTCAGGGCCCCCTGACACCGCGGTATCTGGTGTCTGGCTTTGAAAATGACTTCCTAACAGCAAATATCTGCTGTGCCTGCTTCTAGACAGGTACCCGTTGTAAACCTTGGTATTAGTGTCCTGAAGTGGAAACTAGTAACTCCCTGAAGTGGGAGGGAGAGAGCAGCTGGGTGGGTGTCTGGCAGCCAGCCAAGGTCAAGCCACCACTACTCCATAAAGTGTTAAAAATTGATGCCACGTAGGGCTGAAACTTTCCCTGTGAGTGTGCATTGTAAGGTAACATCCCTGGTACAATCACACAAAGGCTCACTTGAGTCTGCTCAGGTGCCTCAAACCAAGATTACCAGGCCCAAAGAACAAAAGTTACTCTGTGTATGTGATAGAGCAAACAAGCCAGGCACTCTCCCGAGCTGCAACATCAGAAGGACATTGTCCGTGTGTCTGCAATCAAGTCACTGTACTTAGCTGAAAAAAAGTGTCCAAGTGTGACTTTCACCAGTTAGAAACGTCACATAAAATCATGAAAGCCTTCTGCACCGAAGCTGAAGGAGAATGAATGGATTATATTCAGCACCATAAGTCATCCTTTCATTTTTCACATGCTGCATCCAATAGCAACAACAGAGTTGTTGGAGAAGCTACTTCAAGACTTATGTTTACAAACAATTCTGCTGAAGTTAGGAGAGCTGAATGCTTTTAGCTGAATTCGGAGTTTAAAGGAAGTCGAGGAATGTACAAACATGAGACCCATTGCTCCAGGAAATATTCATGGAATAAAAAGGGTCCTTTATGTGTTTTTCTGCACCTGCGCTAAGCTCCTATTTAGTGTACCAGGTATTCACTGAACTTTCCTGAAGAAACATTTCCAAGCACTGTAATTGTTTCTCATGCCCTAGAGGTTTTTTAAGTACTCCACCCATTACAAAATTACTTCAATGCCATATAAAAACCTGTTTTGACATTGTTCAGCTCAGGCTTCTGTTGCTTCCTGTAACTAAGGTTTCCCCCTTAAAAAAAAAAATCAAAGAAGAAAACTACCTGAAAAGAGTTCAAAACCAATGCTAAAAATCAGGCCCTCAGAGAAAAAGAATAATTATAGAAAGATTTTAAAAATACAACAGGGTGGTATTAAGATAACGGGGTCAGATCACAGAAGATATAAACTGAGCTATGAAACTAGGACACGTGAAGACAACTGTCTGAAACCCATATTTCCATCAACTTCAGCAAAACCCCATCATTACCAGTTTTGGTTACAAGTCCTTAGCTGTCCCAACTCTCTCAAGACAACGTCATTCAAAATTCAATTCTAAGGCAGCTTTTTTAAACTCAACAGCTCTGCACAAAGCATTATCCTGAATCAAGCGTACTAGTACTGCTGTGGTCTGATAGACTGACCACAATGCATTAATTCCTCCTTCTTTTGATATGCACTGCCTACACAGAGCTACCTAGCTAGTCCGTACAGCATTGCTTATCAAGCAGTGATTCAGTAAGGCTGTAAAACATATGATTAAAGCTCCAATTCAGGAAAACCTTCATCTCCAAGAAGGGCATTTAATCACATGTTTAAATCTTCCGGTGTATCAAAGCCTGCATATTTTGCTTTATTGCAATGAGATTAGTAACAAGTTAAACAAGTACTTAGATTTTCTGAAATTGTGGCGTCAAAAAAAAAAAAAAAAGCAACCAGATCCATGAATAGAAGGTCTAATTTTAAATACGTTTTTAATATATTCAGAATTACTGTATTACATCTGTGCCTTAATACAGCACACAAGCCAATGACTTGATTACATGCATGTACAAGGAAAACCCATTTCTGGATTACCATAATATGCTACTGAGCCATACTGAGTATTAGAAAGAATAAAAGTATTTCAGTATCTGTTCTCTTGGAGCAGGGCTTAAGAAAAGTCAGATATATAATATTACATGACAGCTTTCTGCACTGCAAAATTTTTATTTTAAGAAAACTTGTTTAAAGAACAAGCAGCCTAAGTAAACGTACTGTCTGGTACATGAGAACACACCAAAGGCAATTTCTCTCACTTGTTTTCATCAAAATGCCTGAAAAAAAAAAAGAGCCCTTGAGCTGCTATTCCAGAAACACTGGCTGCATGAAGTATTTTCATATCATGCTAGCAACCAAAAAATAAATATATCAAATACTTTGAAAGGAATGTAGTGAGTAGGAAGCCTCTTGCACAAAAAAAATGTAAGGGATAGGCTGCACTAATTAATCATCCAGCTTCCTGCCAAGCATTTTTATACCAGCACTTTAGAATGCCTAAAACACATATTGAACAGCTTCCCAAATCTCACATGCACCCAGTAATTTCAAATCATTCTAATAAATCAAAACGTCATTAGGGCACATGTAAATCAGTCTCCACAAGTCTTTGAGAGTACACTTGTCGGGTAACATCTCTACTGTACCGTAATACTGTGAGGTATGAATAACTGAGATTTTAGAACACCGGTTCTTCACAGTAATTTCTAGCAACTCTGCATCAACATGCCCTCGGGGAGTTTTTTGCAAGAAGACCATGGATATTAACAGAATATAACAAACCACTTTTTTCCAAAAACAGATGTGACTCTCTGCAATTGTGGGAATCCTGTATGTGTTTCCTTGTAATACTGCCTTAGAATAAGCGAGGGGAAAAAAAGTGGGCTTTCCCCCTTCCATTCCTAAAAAGCTGGGGAGTCCAAGAAAAGGGAATCTAATAGCTAATGGTGAAAAATAAATGCTGCAACTCCCAGCTGACAGGCAGCTAGGAAAAGCACTTTCTCATCACTTAAAGATATAAAACCATAAAGACTGGAAAAGAAATAATGCAGCCTGTTACTAAACTGAAGTGCATAATCAAAACATGGTCTTCATCTCTTTTCAATACTGACAGAAGCCACGCAATGGCAATATTCACTGAATCCATGAGGTCAGACCATTGTACTGCAGAAGCCACCACCTTCACCTAATTCTGCTGGAACTGTTCTTGAACCAGGACATATCAAAGTTCAGGACACAGCTCTGTCAACACTGGCAGGCTGGAAAGCCGTAGCTCCCTGCAGCAGACTTACTGCACGTGAGTCCTGGGCAGGCCTGTGGACATCAAGTTTGGGATGACCCAGATGTATCAAACTTACGTGCCTGAGCAGCGTGATGATGCCAGCCACAGGCAGCAGGCTATGGCGATGCGTCTGGTCCCGCAGGTGGTCAGTAGCAGGATTCCCCTAAAGTTTTATGTTCACCCTGGCCGTCAGAATGCTAAAGAAAGTTGATCAGCGCAAAATGCAGTGAAACGGGCAAACTACAGCTAGACAATAGAACTTGTATATTTTGGCATCAAACATTTCCAAATATTTCCAAAACACATTAAAACACAAAAATTGTACCACATCGAATTCCAAGTATTGGTTACTAGGGTAAGATGAGACTCTAAACCTTATCTAAGTAACACCCCCGATTCTTAATGACACTATGCAACATCTGTTAATGCTAAGCTACAAGGAATTTCCACTAGTTTGGAGCACTTTACTTTTAACTACCTGTTGACAAGAGGCAACATACCACTATTAAATAAAAACACACTCTTCATTACATTAATGGCAAAAGCAAATGATAGGTCTTCCTTTCTGACCACATGAAGGCTTTTGGTAACTGTAGCATTTACTAAGTAAAAAGGAATTGAGATTTTGGGAGGTCCAGCAGGTTGATAACTTGGCTAGCTGTCTCAGTTGAAACAGGAATAGGAAGTCAGATGCAACAATTAGCCTTTGACACAGAAAAAAAATGTTTATTTTTGTTAATCGGATAACAAAACCTTGTGATATGTTAACTCCTTGAGCTGGAATGTTTACAGTTCAGATAGGGCGTGTTCAGAAGATATTTGTGACATTGGCCTGTTCTAACACCAAGGATATTTAGAAGATATTTGTAAACACGCACTGTTAAAGTAAAAGCAATGGAACGTTATTTGACAGAGGGACCAACTTTATCTGTTTGTTCATAGTATGGGCTCTTCTAAGAAGAAGAAACTAACTGGGCTGTCGGGCTTCTCTGCCTGGAGATGGCTCCTTTTTCAGAGCAGCCAGTGCTGTGTTTGGAGGAAGCAGCGTCCTGACTGCGAGGCAAGCAGGTCAAGGCAAGTGGAGACGTGACCAAGGGAAGTGTGCAGAGCTTGCCAAAAGCCAAAAAACAACTCAGCTGACGGAAACAATGAAATTGATCTTTCACTGAATTTGAAAAAAATTAACACATATTTAGGTATTTATTTTTGGAAGGGATGATCCGAGAAATGTTATTTTCAGTGCTTGCAATAAGATGATGCCTTTAACATCTCTGTCATTTCATTTCATCAGGCCAAGACAACTGCAAACTCGCAAGATTATGGTCCTATAGTCTTTGTTCGCTGCAAGCATCAAAAAGCACTTTTATACAACTTTAGATTTACATCAACAGGAATGAAAGAATAAGTTCGTTTCCTGTTTATAACAATTTTTGTGTAGCTGCTCAGTGAATAAAACTAATAAGTTTTAATTTGCCCCTATCTAACCTTACAGTCAAATATGCTGCCCATTACTACGGAAGAAACGCTGTTCAAGGTAACCAAGACAGAACAGATAAAACACTGAAAACTGCCCTTGATCCAAATCTGTCTCAATGACTTAGAAAGCTGGGGGGAACACACTACCTTGTGGTAACTTTCAAGCCTTAGCTACAATGACATTCAGGGAATCAAAAACTGGGAGTCAAATCTGACCATTAGACCTTGGGGAAGTCACTATCACTAATAGAAGCACTTTCCATTACAAAAACAACATGAGTAGCTACTGACCTTACTTGGAGTTTGACAAGAAACAATACAGTCATTAAGAAGCAACAGCAGAGGTTTGGGCTTGGGCATGAGCAGGCTGTTTTGAAACTAAACACATGCATTTACTGAAGTAACTACTACTGTTTCTCACGACTGTTTGTTAAACTAATCAGAGTGTATCCCTAAACCATTTCTCTGCCAGTTCCTCAGTGAGCCCTACCAAAGTCAGCTGCAACTGGAGATGAGGAAAGGACAGAGCACTGAACGAGCCCCAGCTCTGGCCAGATCTGCAGAGGTGAAAAAGAGAAGTCAACTCCTGTAACAATCCCCTAGCTGAGCTTCTCTCTGCTTCACTTCTCAAGATCCACGTTTGCTCTCCCCTCTTTTTCCAGCCCACGCATGGGAAGAGCAATGAGCCCAGCATGCTGGGAGACAGCTCCCAGGAGGAGCCCTGCCGGAGGCGATTCCTTCCACGTTTCCTGCTGCCCCGGCACAAAGGAGCTCCATGGTGCCCGCCCCATCGATCAGGCTGTGAATATGGGGCATCTCTAACCTCTGACAGGCTTCACATACCCACTGCTCAACAGAAGTTGCAAGCTATGCTGGAATAACACTAATAGCTTCAACTACAATTAGTCTTACACTCTTGGCCAGCTTTAGCAGCTACATATTTTTAAATCGCCTATACCCATTTTGATAAATAAACATTTTTAACACAGCACAATCTTTTTTCTCTGCATCTTATTAACTATATAAGACAAACATGACATTTTCTTAAATTTGAGTGAAAAAAGCTTTGTAGCAGCTCGGCTGATGACACTGTCTATCACACGATGCAATATTATCTGATTGCTGCCCTGCCCTCTCCCACCTGACTTTCTAAATCCACCTGCTGTCTCCATGTTTCAGGCTCTAAAGCATTCACAAGAAGGTTTTTGCCTGTACAGTGTCAATGACGGGGAACACAGTTAGTTTCTCAGGGGGTCTATGCAACTACCTAGAAATCCAAATGGTACTACAAAGCAGAAGTGTACATCAAACGTAGTTAGAGGGTTGCATTCGTCATCATTGCCTCACTCCAATTCCAAAATTCAAACTTCATTACAGAAATAGTTTCAAAGAAGAACATCAACCTGTAAACATACAAGATTTCAGCTAGTATCTGTTAACAATGTGCCAGTCTCTACATGATCTTAGTCATGAAGTCGAAGCCCTGCCAATGGGAGTGCTTCCAATAGCTCCAATGGACCTGCTTATGTGCATAAAGATAAGCAACTAGGAGCAGTTGAAAGAAGCTGCCCCACTTCCCAAACACTCAGAAAAATTAGTATCTAGAACACAGCACTGAGGGAACTCACAGACTCACTATACTATAGGGTGACAATGTTATAGTAACCTTTCTAAAGATATCCTTCTGCCAGCTGGTCTTTTAATTATGACCATGACAACTAATGCTCCTCAAATAGGCATTTTGTCCTCGTTGTTAACTAATTAGGAAAAGAAGCTACAGCAAGAATTCTCAACTCCTGCTCTACTCCTCTCCCCACAACTGCATGTTTCCTTCATTTGTTGGCCCATCCTCCCAAAATGTGGGAAGCTAAGTCAACAAGGGGGTTGAAACTGGTCAAGCCATGTACACTGCTTGGGTATTTGCAATAAAAACATTGACCAATCCAAAAAATGCATGTCCATAAAGTCGTATCGGCTAAATTTATATATATATATATATATATGTGGCTTTTACTCCATTCCAGGCAAAGGGCACGATTGCCTTTCCCAGAAAACCTCCCCAGAGAATGTGATGGAGATTCTCCACCACTGAACCCATCAGTGCAACTGTGAAGAGGAGGGTCAGGAGGGTGCAAGACTGCATCCTCTCCATTGCGCAAAACTTCAGCAAGCAAGTTATTGCTGGCCCGTGGATGTTATCTTGGCCCTACAATGGGGAAATCCCATTGGGAAGTGTTCCAAGATCAGTGGTTAGCTGAGGATCCGCTGCTATGAAAAAGCTTCAAGTGAATGCAATGGTAAATAGCCCACTGGATCAGGTACTTTTCCCCACTGACTACATCTTTGTAACCTTCTTTTTTTTGGAGGGGGGGGAAGACCAACTCATTTTCTGTCATCATCTCCCCACCTCCACCCATCAGAATGCTTCCAAAATGAAGCACAGGCAGAACACATGAACATTCCCATCTACTGCTCAGACATAAGCAGGGTCAGCCTGCACATCACAGCTTCTACGTAATCTGGAATTTTCTTTGCATGCAGATGATTAGCCTACATACTAGCTGCCATGAAATGTGTTTTTCCTTCTTTGTACACAGGGGTTTAGAGCACGCAGTTTTGAGTTATTTGCACCTACATATACATAAGCAAGGAATTCACCCCTAAGCCACAGCAGCATATAGTACATAAAAGCGTAAGTAGAGGTAGCCTTGAAGGACCCATTTCAGTCCCTGAACACAGAGATGCAGCTCTTCTGTTGCAATGGTTCTTCCTTTCTGCAAACATATAGAGCACATACAGTTTTCAGATCTGCACATTTACTCCCTGGCAGTCTGAAAATACAATAGTTTGTATAACCAAACATGAATATCAAAGCTTCTGTCAGACACCCAGACAGCGTCCACTCTTTGAGTAATCACTCACGTCTTTCCCTCCTCTCCTCATTATTACAACAAAGTGAAAGGCAGAAAAGCTTGCAACAGACACAAATGCTGACATTCTCAATTAAAGGGGAGAAACATGAGCATGACAGTAAAATGTTATTTTTTTCCTGCTAGTAAAAAGTAATTCTGTACTCTGTCTCTTAATCAGCATCTCATCTCTCCTTTAGACAAAAAGCATATAGAACAACTCCCCATGACAGTTGTGACTACAACAAGCTCTAGTGCACAGGAAGAAGCTCCACGCAGGGGATGTGCTCTAGTGTGCATGAATTCGCACCCACAAGCTGGACTTTTCCACAGTAACATGCTGGCTATAGTTTTCATGAGCACCACATCTTGACAATCTCCACTGAGAACAGCTCCAGACCAACACCAAAAAATACATCTTATCAAGTCCCAATTCTGGTAGTCCCACTCTGACTCACCCAATTGCCCTTATTTATGGTCTTTGAAGTCTGTCAGACAGGTACAGAATTTCTCATTAGGTCTTATATAAACATAATTTAAACAAACAGCCCCTTGACTATGGCATGTCTGGGACTGCCTTACTTCAGAAAGTTTAACCATTCTGCAGCAGGAGCCAGATTCACATGTCCTGAATTGCTGTGCCTGGTGCCGGCTGGCTTTGGGACTCCAAAGATATTGACTCACTTGGAAACACGAGGCACAAGGATGCTCGTAGGTCCCATAGTTGAGAACCCCAAACTCCACCGAAGTCAAATCTGTATTTGCAGGCACCAAGGATGTTTAAAGAATCAGGTACACTGATGTAATTTCTAATTATGGATTATGGATTTTCCCTTGGAGGCTGAGCAGATTCCCCTAGAAATACAGTAAAAAAAATCCCAGGTCCTGGGCAACCCACAACATTTTTTTTTATTATAATAGAATAAGTGGAACCAAAAATGGGGAACAATTACGTCACTGTGTAGAAATATCAACACATACAAAGAGATCTAGGAAACTCCATCAACAAAATGTTTTTTACATAGCTACATTTTTTATTTGAAAGTGTGTTTGCAATGCAGTTGACCTAGTCATGCTGTCAAGCCTAGAAATTCCTACTCAGCACCTCTGCTCCTCCCTGGAAGACA
>NW_009259588.1:5010254-5014567 GCF_000687185.1 Egretta garzetta
CAGGAAGTGAAGGATGAGGTCTTTTGTAATTTGAGATACTATCTTTTTTTTATGAGTGTTTTAGTATCTGCTAGCAATGATCTACTTTATGAATGTAATGCCCACTCAGTTCCCACTGAGCTGAAGCCATTTACAAAAGACACAGAGAAAGATTACTGAACACTATTTTCTTACTGATCAGCACAAAGTTATTTGGCACAAGCATCTCCGTAAATATTTGTCCAAGACTGGGTAAATTTGCAGTGTACGATGGCCCTCAGACCTGTACTTCTCTCTTTCAAGTGAGAAGGCTCATAGTCTAGCACTGGAGCTCAGATGTGCTTCAGCAGAAATACAAAATGCTAACGCCTGAGCTTAGTATCATTGCTGTCTTTCCCTTTGAATCTGTTCTTTTTCATTTTGTTCAATGTTCCCCTTCACAAACAAAAAGAAGATTCATTTTGAGATGGAATGAATGTAAGGTTATTCCTGGCTGCTGGGTAATGAAGAGAATTTGTGACGTGCATTACACAGGACTGGGCTTTGGCATGAGGAAGCCAGAGGGAGAGGAGGGAACTGTACGCACCTCCCGGTGAATATGCAGAGGAAGAGGACAGATCCAGAACCGTTTTCAGCCTCATGAAGCTGAAGGCTTCTGCTTTGGTATGTGCAAGGAGGTCCGACGGACTCCGTTCACAGCGACACACTGGCAGCCTGCCACAGTATTTTGTTCATGTGTTTGTGACATCCATGGGCCCGGAGCTGTAATTGCGGTCTCAGATGTCACAGTACTACTCGCCCAGGAGATATTTATGGATCTCATACGTACACTCTATAGGCATTGTGTAGTTTCAGGCACATTCAAGAAAACTCCCCACTCGAGAAGAGGCACAGCAAGTCCATAGCCCCTTTTTTAAGCTACACGTCAAAGCAATATACTCCACTGGGTCTCACCACCAAAAGTCACTGAAAGGTCTGGACAGGGTGGATTGCAGGCACAGGGCTCAGACTCATACCATAGATATTATCAGAGGCATACTAACAAACTGGGAACCGAGTTGACTATTAGTGCTGCTTGTTTTCCTGTAAAGTGACTTGCTGCTTTTCACAGTTGCATTTTAATTATTTAATTTAATAAGGACAAGTACATACTTTCCTCCTCCAACAGAAGGGAAAGGCCAGACAACCACTTCCACACTTATTTATTTCTCCAAAGCTTATGAAACATTTAGAGAATATAGTGTAATCCATAAACCTAGCTAGGGAGAAACAACTCCATATTGTTTCCTATTTATATTATTAACTTTTGCTCCAAAGTATACCACCACACTAACAAAATCACCAAAATGTCACCATCTGTGGAAAAGAATACGGTGACTATCAGCAAGGAGCAGGATACAGTTCAGCACGGGGAACAGAAACTATACCAGGTTGCCAAATGCTATTCCTACATGAAGTGTAGGGAGGTTTCCGTGGCCTTGTATGAGTGGACAGCACTTTGTATTAAATACACGCATCGGACAGCAAGATGCATGGGAGAAAAGGAGTCTGATTCTCATCATACTGGCTTGGCTCCAGAATGGCTCCGGTTTATTTTGAAGGAATACTTCCCACTTTACCACAGCTTTAGACACTCTGCAAACACACTCCTCTCAATTCATAATCTAAAGCATTACTTTTGGGAGCATAACTGCAGTCATCCCCTTATCAATGTGCTGTATTTTTTCCAACGTAGCTTATGTTCACCAAGGGAAGGGTTTCAGCCACTTCCATGCTATGACAACAACCCATACACCCACTCACATTCAGGCACAGACAAGTCCTAAACAGGACAAGAATCGGGTCAATATATTTGTTTTGGAAAATACTTAAGGACAGGATTTTGAAACTTCTGTTTCCAGAAATCTTGGTACCCCAAACCCAGTGCTTGCCCTTAACTGAAACCACTTGCCCTTCAGGCTGAGTGTAGCCCAACATATCATGTTGCTGTGCCGGCTCATAGTCAGTTGCAAAGCTGCACGGGGGTATTTCAGTCACAGCCCGTAGCTCTGCTAAAATTTACTTCTTAAAATCATTCAGTGTCTATTTACCAAGAGGATGGGAAGTCACCCTGCAATGCTTCTTTACCTATAGTCATCCTAAATATTTTACTATTCACAGTGCTCTCTGAAGGAGCATATTTGATATTGCTGTATACAGTAAGGAAGCAGAGGGCCTTTGCATTACAGAAAAACCAGAGCTTTATAAGAAGCCAGACAGAAACATCTTCATTACTGAAGCAGCTTTGTACTGAGAAAGCCTTATGCCGAGAAGGAGAAAGCAGTGCAAACATACCAGTAAATGCAATTTTCTGTTCTCAGTGTAAAAAATTTTAAAAATGCAAACTAGGAAACAAATGTATTGTGTATTTAGTATGTGCTTATGTAAACCACATAACCCTAAACCCTGAACAGATTAGAAGTGTACACTTACAATACGGATCAGCATATTTTTCCTTCATGATACCAGCTGTATGAGACTGTGGCAGAAGAAATGCCTTTAAACCAGGAGGAAATCTCTGCATTTTAAACTCAGGCTCCCTCCAGCTTAATCAGACGTGTTTTCAGTATGAAGGGAGTTCTTGTATTTAAACTAAAACAGATATAGGACTGACAGTATGCCACCTTAGCAACTGCTTTCCACACAGATATATCCTAATACTGCAGCACTTTCAAACACTTCACACGGATATTTAAAAGTTACACTGACAAAAGTCATTTCAACCTTTTTGAAAGTACTTGATGTCTGCTTAATTTTCTGTGCCTTTAACAGTCAGGACTCCGAGATTTCCTTTTTGCCTCAGCTCTAAGCACCACACAGCTTGATTTTAGCCAAGCCACAAACAACATTTATTTTAGCTCTTTAATCATTCTAGTTCTAACCTTTTTTTTCTTTAACTAAGCCTTTTCTACTTTCTTCCATTAGAAGCAAATGCTGGCTTTCTGTTCTTTTCAGGGTATCCTTTGCTTTTAAGGGAAAAAAAACAGGCAGAAAGCTGTATTCCAACATACCTTGAAAGGAGAATAGCATTCACTGCCAGCTGTGTGACTTTTCAGTAGCTGCGCTCAGACTCCAGCGTTCCCAAGAACCACGATGTCACAAACCCCTGAAGCTCACAACCAGGAGCGGAGGGAGATTGCTCTCGCACGCCCTTCCTCTTCTCCGGGCATCTGACAGCTGTACACTTTTTAGGACTGCAGCAGGACTTGTCTCCCAGCCCCTTTGCCACGCTGATAAGTCATCCCCTCCCTGCTATTAAGAGCATGCTACCATTAAATCTTAAAAGCACGTCACAGCT
Source organism: Egretta garzetta (assembly GCF_000687185.1). Taxonomy (NCBI): domain Eukaryota; kingdom Metazoa; phylum Chordata; class Aves; order Pelecaniformes; family Ardeidae; genus Egretta; species Egretta garzetta. The sequence goes on from NW_009259588.1 coordinate 5,013,571, forward strand.
TGTATGCAGTAGCTGTGGGAAAGCTGCATTTATATATACAGGAAGCTTGAGTACAGCACTTCCTACTTCCCATCCGAGTCTCAATCCAACTGCAGGTGATTACTTAAACCCTGTCAGCTTCCAGCCAATACATACCCTATGCTCTTATTTGGGTATCTGTGCTGCTTTTAATTAGAACTCCTATCTGAGCCCTGACAAGATAAAACTGAGAGAGACAAGGCATTCGATGTGACACTCATAAAAAAACCTCCCAAATGCCATTTAACCTGTTTTAGGATAGCAGTTTGTATAGCAGCTGCCCTAGCAGCAGATGATGTCTGAAACATTGCTGGCTTCTGCTTATCTCCACATGTGAAAAATAGCATCTAAAAGCAAAGCAATTTCTTCATGTTAGAGGGGAAGGGAGCAAAAATCTACACTCACAAGTAAAATATCAGTGTAATTTCAAATCTGAGTGCTTAATGATGATTGTGCTTAGGTTATTTTGTCACTATTAAATTTTGATTCTTTAAGCTGGGCTTGTGTGCAGGAGGGGCTGGTAATTCTGCAGTTCTGTATGCCAAAGATGCAGGTGTGATTCACACCAGCCAAGCAGGAGAAGGTACTATTGTGCCACACGACACCAAACCTTCAAGAACTTTTCCTGCTGTAGGAAATACCGTACCCACAGATAAGAAGTACAGATACATCCGAGTGCAGGGGGTGCAGAAAAACAGAGGGAGAAAGAAGTAGAGATGTTAACCTATAATTTTCTTTTTATGATGGAATAAGTTTACTTTGTACTTCATGCAACTATTGCTGGCATTTTGCCTCAGGACTTTTCTGTGAAGACTGATGTACAGGCATTTCTTCCAGGGTGTACAGAAACTCACAGCTGACTCTTTAGTTACATTCAGACAATTGTACTGCATCGGAATAACTTAAGGAAAAGGCAGAAAGCTCATGCGACTTTAATTCAGCCTCCTTGCACCTATGCATTACAGCTTTGCTTGAATTA
>NW_009259588.1:5014612-5034518 GCF_000687185.1 Egretta garzetta
ATTGTGGGCTACCTGTAATTTTGTATCTGTGGAGGGAGGGGAATAGTCACCAGAAAAAATATAGCTGTTCCAATATGTGGAATCATGCTGATCCCTACAGTATTCATCAATAGGATTACAGTAGGATTAAGCAAGCTAGAGCCATGTCACAGATGTTGCCACTTGAGCTAGTAGGGCATTTCCTAGCAGTAGCAGACTTTTATCCTCAACAGTGACCAATCCTAGGCAGTACTCAAGAAACACCTGGGGCTCAGAGCTATTTTTTAGGCTATAGAGCAGTAGTGAAAATGTGGAATTCTGTGTCAAACTTCACAATTAGAAAAGGAGCTGGCTTCAGTGGTTAGATTTTTATCCATCTTCTCTTCCAGTATGAAATAGCTTAACCCTCTATCGCTGTCTCTTCACTGCCTCCCCTCTCTTCTCTCTCCCTCTATTCCAGGCTCCTGTATTTTCTTCCTGCAGCTGCTACCTTTGCTACCCCGCCTCTATCACACCGGTACGGTACTTGTTAGGCCACAGATGAAGCGCAGCAAGAAAAATCTTCCCACACTCAGCTCCTGTGCTCAGCACCACGAGACTTGAACAGCAAAAGGACAATTATCTCGAGGAGGAGAGCGGTGAGAGAGGGAGGATGAAGGAAGTCAAGTCACGTAGCAAAGGCAATAACAGCATCTTGTCTGTAACTTACTCCTTACTAGCACACTAAAACAAAACCAAGCTTCACTGCAGTAGCCTCCACTAGTCAAGAGAAACAACTGCAAATAAAGGCTAATCATCTTTCCTTCAGATAAATGATGAGGCTAGCTTGTATCGGGAAGGGGGGGGGAGGAGAGGAGGAAGGCTGTTCTTTTGAATTAAGAAAACTAGATTAGCCCATTAAAATGCATATAAATTCTGGAAACTTCAGCTGCAAACGTCACGTGACATTTTTATCCAGTTTCCCGCTATGTATCTCTATGCATGAAAGTGATAATGCGACTGCACAAACATGCAAAACTGCTTGAAGCAAAATTAATCCCCTTAAACATCACAAAATTGTTGAGAAACATCATGAATGCTTCCTAAGACATCTGGAAAATGTTAAGATGTGCTCATTCCAAGCACTCCACTTCTCGAGTATCAAATCCTAAACTGTGGCCCCCGGATTTACATGCAGGACAATCACTTACTGATGCTCTGTGGGCAGCTGGCTATTCCCCTCCTTTCGTCTTCACTTCTGCGTTTGCCCCTGTTTCTGTGCTTACCCAGGATCTCCGCAGCAAAGAGGAGCTGAAGGTGACGTGGCACTGTGCAAGGGCTCAGGCTATGAGGACTTGAGATGATCAATACTGATGTTTCTTTCCATTGCCATCACCAAAAGGCATGGGCTAGACTGTTATGAGCTCTTCTGTCAAAATTATTTCTCTTCCAGCTATACCTCGAGCCCAGGTACTTCAGTTTCACAGAAGCACATCTTCTTGGCAGGCTAATTTTGTGAAGTGTTGTGAGTCATGCTAAAATTGCTCCCCAGCTCAAACCCCTGAATCTCTTGACCCAGATTGATTGATTTCCTTTTTGAGCCAACAAAAAAATAAAAAATACAGGTTCGAAATGTCACACAATGCCAGTCAAGGCACAAGCTAAGCCCTCCCCATTTGTTTTCTTCTGCAGTAACAGTGCTATAAAGCACAAAACTGAGAGGGTCCAATTAATTTTCTGAACACTTAACTGGCACTTTTATAACTCCAGGACTGGGGGAATGGCTGAGCCTGTGAGATGATACATACCAAAACGCAACATCACAGTGAATTTTTACTTGAGTTACTAGCCAGAGTAAGAATTTGGCATAGTTAATTACTAATGTTGCTGTGTCATCCTTGCAGCTACTCGAAATACTGACAAAATGACTAAGCCACTCTGGCATGAACTAAAATTACTAATTAATTTATGAGGTAGGTGGGTAAAAAAGTAATAGCATGACCACTGAAAAGATCTCTCATCCCACAAACAGAATACCATTAACAGCAAGTGAAAACACTGAGTTACTGTATAACTAACAAACAGTTTCATTATAACTCTACATAAAGAACTAGGATTAGCCTGTGAGGAAAAAAAAAAGAAATTTTCACTGCTCTGATTCATGGTTTTCAACTAATAAAAAACAAATATCCTGAAAAATAATATCTATTCATAGGTGTAAAATAAAAGCAGGTTTTGTAACAAGCTTTCTGAAACCAGAGCTGAAGAAAAAAGTGTCTTTATTCACTTCACTTACTGTACATGCAAATTACCCATTTTCCTATGCAAACAAAAAAAAGTATTTGTATATGCAAGAGAGACAGTTTCACAAGAAAAAGATACTAATGTGTAATATAACCAATGCTGAAAACAAAACAGGTAGGGTTTTTGCACAGCGAGTATACATATATTATCTGAAGTTGCAAGTATGACACCCCTGATGTCATGGGCTAAGAATAGTTTTCTTCAGTGGAAACTATTTTAAAGGGCGATTCCACCATCAAAAGTCATTTGTACTACCTTCATAAATCTAATGATTTAAAAAAAGAATCTCTAGTTAACATATGCATTTCTGTAATCACACAAACAATGCCAAAAATCAGATGTCAGTGCAAAAAATACAGAGCTATGTAATATTTTGCATGAAGACAAGCTTTACTCAGAATAGCAACAAGAAAATCAGGATCACATCTTCTCCTGTTTAAATAACCCTATTGTTCTACAGTTCTGACTTGGTATGCAAGTCACTCACTGACAAACCAGGCCTGAAATCTTCATTACTCCCCCTAGCTAAGGCATACTAAAACTTTATTATAAGGTGTTTTGTATTGGAGCGAAATAAATCAAGTTAAATTATTCTGAAAGGATAGTAGGTACAAATCTAACGAGCTTTTTCTTTTACAGTAAAAAAAGTGAGTGGGATGGCACACTGTCTACTGAACATTTGTAATCATCATGATCTCAAAATGCGTGGATTTGTCTCGGACAGAAAGAAAAGAGGTAGGTGACTTACACTCGTCCTGCTCTATGAATAAGGCAAAATGCAACATTCGTTAAAATTTGTTGGCACAGCAGACCATCTCCAAACAAAACAGAATCATATGGCTTCCATAAAACTCTGTATTTCTTCTCTACAGATAGTTTTTTCCTGTGTTTATGCTTTGAAGTACTTCCTGACATACTGGAAACTAGCTTTGGGTATTTGATACATACAGAACAGCACTAGAGGAAAGAAACGTACAGCCTTACCAGAAAACAGGGAGAAGATGGCCTGCTACCCCAATAGGATAGCTGTGTTTGGGGTGCTTAGAAATCTCAGCTTAAAGATCAATGCTTTGATAGTACATTACTGGAGTCCCAGTGCAATTTGCCTTCTTGGGACTTGCAGGCACTAAGAGAAAGTACATTTGCCCCTGTAGGAAATCCTGCTGGTGGCAGAGATCTGTTGGTAATGCTGCCAGGAGCGGGCATTTTGCCACCAGCAACTGAACAGCTCTGCAACAGCTCTACATAAATTTTTTAACTTCTGCTAACTCCTGTCTGTTCACTAAGTGCGTGAAGAGCTGTCTCGTGAAAAGAAAACAAGCTGAGTTGCGATGAGTCTGCCATAAATGAAATGTTGATGAATTGCCACTGAACGGCAGATATCCAGCCCAGGGGCAGCCAACGCAACAACCCTCAGCCTGGGGACCATCCTCAGCCACCTCTTTGCACTCAGGCACAGGGAAGAGACAGGTTCCTGTCACCCTTCCCCCTAACCTTCTCCTGTGACATGAGACGTGCCATTCATCAGTTCGCAAAGCAGTCGTGTCCCTCCGCACGCGCACACAGTGAGCGCGGAGGCAAACCCTCCGGATGGCAAGAAGAGCTGGCACATCAGTGACCCGACGGCACGACTTCCAGTCGCAGGGCAGCAGAGGACGCAGGACACCTCTCGGGCTCAGAGGCCACCCTGTGCCAGTGGGTCCAGTCCCCCAGCTGGGCAGCACATGTAGCCTCCCCCAAACCAGCACCACCTCATGAACTGCTGGAAAAAATAAAATAAAACCAAACAGCTTGCCTTGCTCTCACAGTCGTGTAACACGCACAGATGTGGAGTTGGTCAGTTCATCTGAGGATCAGGTAGCAGGTGAGAATTTCTAGCTGTGAAAAGAGTAATTTATAAAGTAGCAGAGGGGACTATATTACACACACACGAAAGAGGAGACACTAAAGTTGTCCTCTTCTCCTGCTCTCTCTTAAAGCAAGCAGACATTTTTAACAAGAGTATATAAAGATTACATGGGGAAAACTTAAGGCTTGGCTAAAAAAATTTATTTTCTATTAACTGTGCTTACAGCGAGCTTCAGAACATGGCACACACTTTCAATTATACACAGATTCTTTTTTTTCCTTTTGACTGTGTGCCCAAAGTGACACAATCTGTTGACTTTTAACCAAGTGTTTTGGTAATGTACCTAGAATTCCAGCAATTCCAGACATTGGAATCACCATCAGATTAAAAACGGAGAGGGCAAAACCACCCTGGTAGCCAACACAGGAAGCTTCCTCTGTAACAGAGGTCACCAACCTGTCCTTGTCACGAGAAAAAAATGCGCACACTGTTTTCACTTCTCCATTTCTACTGCTTCTTCTGTCCTGCCTCAAGCTCTTAATTGCCTTTTTTTTTGAAATATTAGGGGACAGTTTTATTCCTTCCAATCCAAGGCCATCTTCTAGGTGACGGCTTTGCCTTAGCCTTGCAAGGCTCTATCTACAGGCTTAAAAGATGGCTAGAATGGGGGGGCTTAACTGGGCTCATTTCAGCCCAGACCTTGTTGTTTTAACTATACCTTCTGGAGTAAGAGACAGGCGGGTCAGAGATGAGGTAGAGCTGAGACACCTAATTTTATGGCTACAAAAGCCAACAACAGGACTCCAACAGACACCCGACAGGCAGGACTGAGACGTGGAGCTAAAGCATACCTTTGATTCATACCTTTTCTTTAATATTTAGGTATGACACAGACTTACCCTTGGATTAATTTAGGGTGAGAAGTTATTTCCAAGTTGAGAGGGGTTACTACAGTGGACTGGTTATGCAGGGATATGCTGGAACTGAAACACAGACATATAGGAAATCCAAGAACTTGTCCCTCTCTCCCAGCATCCCTCTCCTTACTCAACTTCCAGGGAGGGTTCCCCACTCTGTTCCCCTCATCTTTATAGTCTCCTTTCTCTACCCTAGTTTTACATCTCACCCATCTATGGTGAGGCCAGATGGGTTTGTCCAGATCCACTTTTCTCCCTATGGAATTTAATCATGTGGTTAGATAAGCTCAACTAACAGAGTTTTTAAGGATTTCAGCCTCTCAGTGTGCCACAGTAGGGCTGTTTGAGCAAGCCTATCTTCTCCCTGCTGTTTTAGGCTGGCCGCCTTTGCAATGGCAGCATCCAACAAGGACACAATACCACTTCCCAGATGAGAAGCAGCAACATCTTAAAACACATGCAATTGTTTGCTAGCAGTCATCATATCACAGCTGTAGTAATAAAATACAGGATTGCTCCACGTTCAGGTCCCTTCTTAGGATAGTGATAAAACTTTTTTCTCCCTCCTTGGCTCAGAGCAGAGAAAACAGCAATTACAATAATTGCCTGGAAAGGACATCTTTAACACGCACCACCTAGCAAGCGGTTGTTAAATACAACAATCTCAAAATTAGGATAGTGGGAACTCAAAAACAAGCAGCTTGCTTGCTTGATGCAAGTTGACGTAAGAATTTATTCAGTTGCACTGAAATAATTTGGAGGCTTTTAACTTCATGTTGTTTATTTTTGTGTCCATTACATTCAAGTGCCAGGTCAGTTTATGAAAAATATGTGCTTTTTACCCAGTAATTTTTTAAAAGTTTCTTATAAAACTAGGTATACCCATTCGGGCAGAGAGAATATCTAAGAAAAGAAACATGATTTTTACGAGACTGAGCAGGGGCAGAAGGGCAAGAAGCATACCAAAACCTTTGCTTTTCTAAACACTGCTAAAATCCAAGCAAATAGTGCTTTCTGCTTCACTACTACCTGTGGTCATTGAATAAATGACAAGTGAACTCATCTTTTTGTTAAGCATGACTTCATCTGTGAAAATCCAATGGCTCCCCTAAATTTGTCAGGAAGAAATTTAAAGCAGATTTAGGTATATCCTCCAACTTTTTATTTTATACATACATATGTATTACCTGGGATATGACAAAACAAACTAGTCAGGGCAAAACTTATCAATAAATCTGTTCCCGCAGAGAATCACTTTGCATTGTATGATATAAACAAAGCTATGAAGTGTGAACTTGAATCTTCCACGAGTCCTATCTTTCTGTGACCAGGGTATATGAATTCAAGGTGAAGAGAAGGTGCTCAGTGAACTTGACCTACAAGTAAATAACTAAATTTCTCCTTACATTACCCTTAGGATAACTGTCTACATGATTGCAATTTACAAATCTGGGGAAAAGGCAGTTTCCCAAGTGACAGGGAGTGGAAATGCTGCACTGTGGAAGAAGAAAAAGAGGCTTTAATCAAGGGTAGAAAGAACTGGTCTACTGTCATGGAAAAGTCCTGACATCTCTGTCACTTCCCATATGACCAAACTTAGGTCAGCCCCCGCCTGCAGGAAGCAGATGGGAAGAAACTTCCAGGATCTTTAAGTCTGCCAAGGAGGTATGAGAGAACATGAAGTTTAAGGAGGAACGGGGGCCAAAGGCAGGGAAACCATTTGACTCTCTTGAATATGAAATTAACAGCATGGAGAGACCAAACATAACACTCTCCTGTCTCTCTCCCTGCTTTTGGTTCATGCATAAAGTACATTTGCTATATTGAAAAAAAAAGCAAGTAAAAGGGAGAAAAATCATATGCACTTATAGAATATTTCTAACATTGCATGAAAAGCATACCAGAAAAGGAAAAGCTATTACAATTTTGCTAACTGATTTTTTTTCCTTTCTAAGACCAGCTCTTAAAATAACCTTTTAGTTTTCTATAACTTCATGGCTTTTTGAGCAACATAACCAAAAAGATGACAAAGAGAATTTCCCAGTAGCCTCACAGAGAAAACTCAGTGGCGGAATCCAGACATGTAGCATTTCCAGCATCCCTGTTGGTGATCACAAACATCTCGCCAGGCTCTGGGCATCCCAGGGAGCAAGCTGCTGCAGGCTTCAGCTGCGAAAGCGGCAGGAAGCACCTCTCTGGGCTGACGAAACTGGAACAAAAATGCTGCTTCCTACTGAGCAAACCTCAGAGAAATTATCCAGCATAACTTGGTAAGAACCAAGAAGTTCCACCTGAGATCCTTTTGAAATATGGTGATCATCAGAATATGCCGCAGAAACAGGGTTTACAATAACTGCTTCTTGTCTTCGGGTTAACAAAAATTATCAGATCATGATGTGATACGTAGCACCCAAACTTTGTACATGGAAACAGACTTTGGAGAGCAAGAGAAGATAACTTCTTTCCACTATGGTTTTATTCCTAATGATATTGGTTTAAGGATTTGAAGAGTTTCTGGCAGTTCTGTTTAACTGGGTTTTTTTAGGAGTAGTCATTCCTCTCCCCCCAATTAAAATGACAGGAAGCATGAATCAAGACTGTTTAAAATAACAACTTCCTTTGTCTTTATTGATAACATTTTTGGTTTTGTGACCTGAGTGGATATTTGTGTGTTGACTGTGGAAAATCTTTTTCCGGTGACTCACTATTTTGATGCAATATTTTATATAAAGCCAACAGTTGATCTTTTGTGTCATTTCTTCTGCTGTCAATAGGATTAGAAGGGAGAGGAGGGAACTGAAAAACATGTAGGAAGAATAAATAAAAATTAATGTTTTACAGGAAATTAGCTGGATGTTCTGCTGCAGTTAATTTCCACTAAACACAGCAGAGTATGGCGTGAATGGAGATAGTGATGGTGAAGGAAAAAATTGAAGAATTAGCTTTAGCTCTTTGATTGTCCAGGAAAGACAGAAATTACTTCAGCTTCCTTCAAATGGCAACTAGCACACAAAAAACCTTTTGTCATTTAGTGATAACCCAAATGCACAACACTCCATGTACCACGACATTTTGAGTTGGGATACTATTATGGGCCAAGAGGCCCATCCATCACTCTGTCCAGACCACCCAAAGTGTGTTACTGGCATTCTATCAAGGTTTACAATTCCCTCACATCAGAGTGTCCCAAAATGATGACCAAGATGTCTGCTCTCTCAGTACCATCAATTGCCAAACAATTTTATTTTTTCAACTGGAAATTCTATGGGAAAATAAAAAAATGCTGATGAATTTAAAATAATGAAGGGTTTGATTGTTGTACAAGTGCTTCCAGGCACGTTGCTGAAAAAAAGGCAATGAGAAAGTGACTTTCCTCATTCAGAAGGTATTGTAAACTATGGTTTTCCTCAGGAATGAAGATTTATTAATTATGTAGATTTTATGCTCCAAACTTGTATGTGAAGAAATGGGTGAGCAGCAAAGCTAATGAAGCCTGGTTTCTAAGGATTTGTGTGCCTTAACACTAACAAAACAATAACCCCCAGCTCCCTGATATCGCTTACATTGTGCCCCTGGACCAGTAGCGACACAAGTTATGGCTTGCAATGACCCACATGCATGATGATTAGTAAGCCTCATACACAATGCTGGTTTTCTGACTGGATACTACCGGAAAACGTACAACAGTGGAGCACTGCCTACCGTTTTACATCAATGGCTCAAAAAGTTGTCAAGTGTACCAGCAGACAGAAAGTGTAATCCACATGAGTTCTATCTCCCTAAGAAATTCAGTTAAGCAGAAGACTTAACTCAGCTCAAACCTTAAAGGATTAAACTGCTCATTTCACAAAATCATAGCAAAAGTCAGTGTACTCCACAAGGTACTCTTTAGACTTGTGACTAAGTACAACATGTATGTTTTGTGGTTACCTTTCTGTTTCATTATACACAGTAAGCAGCAAAGAGGAAAAGCTTTCATTTGGCATTCTGGTTTTGACCAAGGGAAGCCAGCCTCAGGACTTCTGCAATAGGCTTTCCACCTCCTTAACAAAAAGTACCTGCAGCACAGATACCAGATTTAGAGGGTTTTTTCTAGGCTTTGCCACAAATATCCTCTGACCTTGGAAAAGTGCACTAATTTTATCATCTGTAGCACCACAAAAACACCCCTTACTTGTGCCCCAGGTGTCTTGTATACTTTGTTACAGACTATAAAGTGTCTTTTCCAGGCTACATGGATTCAACCGCAAAGCAGAGAAAAATAAAAAAAAACTAGAGTAAATGTTTTCTAGTGAACATCACTGATCTGATGAACTGGATTATATTTGTTTGGAAGATAACAGAAACAATCATTCAAACAAAACAAAGTGTCTATATGCGGCATATATCAATCAATCTTGCCTCAGCTAAGGTAGAATAGATAAATGCCATACACACTCTAACCACTTGAATACTAGATGCTAATACAAAATGAATACTAAATGCCTGCAGAAGAGCCATGGGATCATGAGAGGCCACCGAGACCTCTCATTTCTGAGTCTCTCCCCGAGTTCTTCCTTCCAACTTCCCACCGTCTTCCCTTTGACTCTTCAATGTATGCCATGTATGTCTTGTTATCTCAGCCAGCAACGACTTTGGCAGGCAGTTCCTAAAACCTCCTGAGTTGTCAACCTTCCGCTACCTGTCTGAAACCTGGCTAAATCTACTCTAAAAGTCTAAATCTTTTAATCTTTTCTTCAGAATGTTTTTTCGCTCAGTCAGCAAAATGCCAAATATCCCACTGTGAATATAGCAGTAGTTTATGATTCTTTGTGTCTGTAGAAATATATAACATGCTCCAGTGTATTTGTTCTTGGTTTTGCCTTAAAGGCTTTCTTTGTGAAATGTGATGAACCAACCATTTTTCTGTTATTATATATATGTAAGTTCCTGTTTTACTGGAAATGTAATATGCATGACCATGATATTTTTATGCTTGTCATTAATGTGTGCATAGGATTATCAGAAGGTAAGTCCTTTAGATAACAGCTATTTGACAATTCCTAACTGCTAACATTTCTACTATTAAAATGCAAGTAATGATAAGAGGCCGTATTTTGTGCAACTATGAGCTAAATTAATTAAGTAGCCTGGTATCATTACATTTTATCTCATGGATTTTCTGTATCCTGCTTCAAACTGTAGTCCCCCTGCAAGGCATCACCCAAACATGCAGGAAGCTGCACTGTCAGAAATTGCTCAGAGCCTGCGCTGCAATCGAAGGGAACAAGGAAGAGTTGTGAAACAAGAAGAAAAGTAAAATAAAGCAGGAAAAGTGTGACTGGAAGAAGATACAAGCTACCTTTGTACACAATGAAATGATTCACAACATTTGACGTTTCTTCTTCAGCCTCCTTTCCTCCTCATCAAGAAAATAAATAACTACAGTTCTTGACCAATGCTAGCTAGTCATCACTGTTGGCTAGCCACAGGTAGAAGTCATAGAGGAAGCGAAGAAGCTGAAGGAAGAGAAGATGTTTCCCTTATGAATAATGAGGCAAGGTGCTTTTTTTACAGAAGGGGCCACATAAAAGATCACAACATGAGCAAGGCTGACATCGTTGGCAGAAGACAAGGGAGCAGCAACGAGTTGTGGAGGACCTGAAAAGCAGAGAGGAGAAGCGGCAATCCTCCCTGCTGGAGGGCTATGGGAGGGAGGGCACTCGGCATGAGCTCCAGGCCAGCGTAGGCACTGAACAGCCACAGCTGAACAGCCACAGCCACCACCACAGGATGGTTGATGGTAACACCTAATGCCTGAGAAACACTAACAACCAAAACCACACATTTCCTTTCACTGTTTCCAGAATTGCTCATTTTGTCAGCTTAAAAAAAAAAAAAAAAAAAAAAAGCTTTTTCAAGGAGGTTTTATGAATTGGGAATAACGCTTTTCCAGGCCTGAGCACCACAGGAAACACTTCAGCATCAGCTGATCTCAAACATTTTTCAGTCACCTTGTTTTATCATAAAGCTGATGGCTCCTGCATGGTATTAACTGAAAGATAATTACTAGATTTTTTTTCCCCCTTTTTACCTTTTCTTAGTTCAGCCACCAACCCCTTTCTGACTTGGCCTCTCCCCCTCAAAAACCCTCACTGTTTCAGACAGGTCTGTTTTAGTAATCAGTACAGTGCTCCAATTGCTTAATCATGACACAGATATTGCCAACACCTCACTGCGGAGGTGTTTCTGGCGGGGTTTGTATTTTGCCATGTAGTCTTCTTCCACAATGTGCACCACCTTAATAAATGAAGCCATTTTGCTGACACTCACAACTGAGGAGAGCTTTCCCTGGCATTTGTAATTGGAGCTTCAGTAACTGATTGTCCTGAAAAATTATATGACGAAACTATTCTAGGAGGGATTAGCTCTTGGTTAGGAGCTAGAAACAAAGCAGAGTGTTTAAATGCCATGAAATCAAGCAGTGCTCCACATGCCATCCTGGAAGAACAGCTCTGTGTGGATCAGCTTCATGAAACACAGACATAGAAGGATGCAGAGACCAGGCTCTAGAAAGCTTCTGTCTGTCTGTCCGTCTCGGGGTTGGCAGTGGCCAGGCAGATGGGTTACTGATCGCCTGACTCAGCCCCCCTGCAGAGTGACACAAAGCTCCACCTTTCCTCAGACACAAAGTCCCAAACCCTGCTAACACAATCAGCAAGGGATCAACTACCCCAGTCTTTGGCTAGACACGTTTCTCCTTTTCAAAGTCCATTTGAGCCATTTAATCATCATGAACGCTGCCTTTACCAAGCCTGCCTTCAGTCAAATGGCAGATTCTCAATACTACCTGGCAGAGCAACTGAAACCTGATGTGTGCAGAAGGGTACTGTGCTCACCCAAAGCTCAGATCTCCTCTTGAGCATTGCCTTGCCATGGTTTTGACTGGGAAAGCTTTTTGCCTTTGAGAAGTGTCACATGCTCCACAGCTCCTCCTCCATTTCCACCTCCTCTTTCCAAGTGAGAACAATTTATCTTTTTCACTGCCAGCCCCAACTAAAAAAGCTGTCCTCTTTTTTCTTTTATTTTCCATTCCCTTCCCACCATACTGACACCCACTGTGTGCTCCCTGCAGCTCTTCAGCCATTTCTGGGCTGTGCTGCGTTTGTAGACTTCCTCTCAAGAAAACTGCCCCATGTTGGATAAAACTACAGTAAACCTAGCAACAGCTGACAGCAGGGTCTAGCCTGGAAGTCAAAAGGTTCACACCTTATGTTATCAACATTGGAGTGTTAGGCAATCTTTAGTCAAGTACATATGCTATGTACTGTGATTGTACAACTGCATTATTTGCCTCAATATCGTTTGCAAACCAAATCTGACGGTTGTTAATGACCTTTTCAACTTCTGTAAAGGCAAGATCACTACTGCACACTAGCACTGTGTGGGAATTCCCAATGGGCTGTCCAAGGGAAAACCCTTGGAACCCTCACCTCCTTCAAAAAGCTGCTCAGCAAAGTGCTAAATGAGCATGCTAAGGTCACCTGAAAAACAGCTCTGACCAGTTATGCAGTGGCTCTTCAAGAACAAAATAAATATTGAATACTTTGAAACACTGTTCATATTTAATATTTACCCTAACTTAAAAGGGGAATAGTCAATAAAATAGGAGACTACCTGGTCAAAGCTACCACAGAAAAGAACCAGAAAACAGAGTGCAAACTAAGAGCTATTGTAACTGTATAGTATCTGGCATAAGGAGACGGAAGAAAAACACACTGCTGTGTCAAAGGGGTACAATGTCTGAAAAGATGTGCAATTAGGACCAGCTATCACAGAGTTTAACACATTATTTCTTCAGATTCCACCAAACAGGTTCATGAGGATCTTTGTTACCTGAAATCAGACAGACACTGCTGGAGGAGGAGGTTACTGGTGTTCCCAACTGCTCACTTCTGGGATAAATGCCTTTGAGATCCAGTGCACCAAACTGCAGTTTACCCTTTTTTTGCCAGGCTGATTGTAGTTTGCTCACTGAGCACCCCTCCTTCTGCCTGCCTTTTATTTTGCTCCCTCTGTGCCCCTATATTACAATGTGCAGTATAATGGTGTTACACAACATCATGTTACAGAAAAGTATCCTTTTGAATTCATCTGGCGGGAACCAGCAGAGGAGTTGCATACAAGAACCAAAGATAATTTTCTCCATCCCCTCTGAAACCGTGGCTCTTCACAGGTGCATACCAGGCTTGATTTTGAAATTCCCTTTTGATGCAAGTACATACCAGTCTTGATTTTAAAGTTTCCTTTCAGTAAAAGTACTGCCTGTGCTTTCTTTCAAACTATTGTGAAGAAATACAAACACAGAAAGCTGTATTTTTATATCAATATTCTAGAAGCACATAAAAGGGAATTGAGCTTTGCCCTCATGATTTATACTGTCAATAGAGAGCTTTAACTAAGTTACAGTAATATTATTCGGTAAAATTTAGTTTGTTGTATAGCAAACATATGTGACCTATAAATCTCAAGAAACAAAAAAATCTATTTAGCTGTAGATGCTTTTATATCACCAGCGAGCTTAGGTATGCTTTCAACACATTGTCTATTCAATGCTAATGCCAATGGATTAGGCAGATTAGATATGCCTACCAGTGCAGCTCCCCGATAAATTACAGGATTTCTATCCACAGCAGGCCCTCAATAATTCCATTTTCTGTGGAAATGAAAATGTATCTTTGGAACAAAACAAAGGACTCGGTCATAGAGCCGTTCACTGGAAGTTTTGTTACTATCTTAGGAATAAAACCATATGTAGAAGTACGCCTACCATTTCGTAAGTCACCCTGGGAGCAGCAGGACGAATTAAGCTCTGTTTCCTATGGAATTACGTCCTACATTTAGCACCCATGGCGTAACACCACCCTTGAGTCCTCCAGTGCAACATGGCTTCTATTCTGCTGTATCCCCCCCAAGCTCCCTCACCAGCAGTCATTACTCACACAATACCTGGAGAAGAGAAGGCTGCGGGGAGACCTGATTGCGGCCTTTCAATACCTAAAGGGGGCCTATGGGAAAGATGGGGAAAATCTTTTTAGTAGGGCCAGCTGTGACAGGACAAGGGGTAATGGTTTTAAACTAAACCAGGGTAGGTTTAGACTAGATATAAGGAAGAAATTCTTTACAATGAGGGTGGTGAAACACTGGAACAGGTTGCCCAGAGAGCTAGTGGAGGCCCCATCCCTGGAAGCATTCAAGGCTGGGTTGGACGGGGGTCTGAGCAACCTGATCTGGTTAGCGGTGTCCCTGCTCACTGCAGGGGGGTTGGACTAGATGACCTCTAGGGGTCCCTTCCAAGCCAAAACATTCTATGATTCTATGATTCTCCATCATACACACAGTTCCCTCCTTCCAAGTGTCCTCCCACTGCATTCCTCCACCACCTCCTCTCCACATCTTCCTAGAGTCACCACCCTCATCCTCCCTCTTCCACCCAGCTCCTGCCAGCCTAGTGCTACATCTGCACTGATGGGTGACCAGCAGCAGCTGAACAGAATGCATTAGACCTGACCTCTGCCTCCTCCAGTCTGGCAGAAACCACTCTAAGTTGGGCAGTGAGACCATTAAAGGGAAGATGCACAGAAGAAGGACTAGATGGGGTGGTTGCATGCGCTGTGTCTTCTTCAGAAGCTAAAAATCTATAGTCTCTTCCAAAGGCTACTGGGATGCTGCTTGGCATTCTTTTTCAAGAAACACATCAGCATGACAGACTTATCAGAAAATTCATCTTTCAAAAATGTCCTGGTATAATTATTTTTTCATTGTGCAACTTCCACTTTTGGAAGCTTATTTACACAGAGAAAATAGTGTGTTGAGTTTTATGCATTTTATTGAAGCCTTTAAGAAGCCATCTAAAAATATTAGTGCTGCTGCCTTAGACTGAGGTCCTCAGCCCTATCTTTCACCTACAGAAAGGCCTCGGCATGTGACAGAACAGGATGCACTATGCAATTCCTCAAAGAAAGATGCGCTTGTGGCCAGTTTTTCGGTTTCCTCTAGCAGTAAGAGATCAGAGTGATATCAGAAAGAGATTTAACGTGGTTTTGGCTGCTGTGTTATGAGAGAGGTCTCAATAGCAGTCAAATAGGCTTTGCATTTGTGCACTGCCTGCACAGCGCTTTCTTCCCTTCCTTTTTTTGCCCTCTTTACAGTCCAGGAACACATTACCTTTTCCTCTAGAAAAAAGCCATGCTTTGAAGGACAACATTAATACAACTTGTTCTAAATTAAAAGAGTCATTAAGGCAAATAATACTATACATGAAAGAGGATTCCTCACATTTGTTAAGTCCCCTATTGAACTTCTTTCATCAGAAAGACAGAGCTCTGAATGTGCTTTTAATTTTTGGTTTGTTGTTGATGATTAAGTTTGGCATAATTTTTTTTCATTTACAAAATGTCAAAATGATACATTTAATTATTTTTTTAAAATGTTTAACAGAATGTTGTTGATTGTTCCTTGTCTAGAACCAGTTCTTGTTTCAGAATTTATGTAATGCAGAACAAAAATACTCTCCTTCAAATAGTCCTGTATCAATCTTAATGATAACTAACTGTAGTAGTTTATAATTCATCCCCAGACAAGTTAACATTTTAGAATTACTCTTCTAAACATAAGCCTTTATCTTCTAATAATGTGAAGTACATTAATCTTTCCTGACTCTATATGGCAAAATTTAGCTTTCTTCTGAAATGTTGCAATTCTCAGCAATTATTTGAATCTTGCTCCCAGACCCAGTATTGCAAAAGCTAAAAATATTAAAATACACTATTTCAGGTAAGAAGTATATATATTAATTCATGCTACAAGTTAACAAATGAACTCAAGCTTTCCAAACCCACAATATTTTGTATTCTATTTTGTATTCAAACAAAGCCTAGCCAAATAGAACTAACCATGACACAGAAGACTGGATATTTTTTAAATATATTCTTTTCACTGAGCATCCAATTTGTTCAGCTTAGTGCCAGCACAGACTCTCCTTAAATCCTAGGCTGCATTCATGGGATAAACTGCTGACTATATCAAAGGAACCTTCTCCTTGCCAAAGTATTTGATACCTGGCTGGCATTTTCATTAGCCAAGTGTGTTTTGCAAGCTTTATGAACTGTGCTGCAGCCTATGCTATTTTGGTTCTATGAGAGCTGGAAGCAGCAGCTGAGACAGATCCAAGCCTGTCATTTTCTAATCTAAGTCACCACATGCATCATGCTTCATCAGTGATGAAAAGTAGAAATATAGCAGCCGGACATCTCTTAGGCTGAATAGTGTCTTTGGCCATACAGTGTCCAGAAGACATTTTAATGAAGTCACACACACTCAGTGCAGACCGTGCATTTATCCTCAAAGACAACTGAAATTACTTTGATTCTGGTGACTGTCAGGTATAACGTCAGCAGTGGAATCACTTCAAGGCTCCTCAGCAAGACAAGCAAAACTAAATGTTACTGCCCTGAGGATGAGAAGAAATTAAATAATTTTGTCCTCATCCCTGGGCCAGCAATATGCAACTTGAGTACAGCAGCAGAGCTGGGGTATAGGCAGCGTGTAGGTGCTAGGAGGGGGATCATAGTAGGTGGTGAAGTTATTGGACTGCAGGGGAGTAAGTGCGAGGACCTAGAAGAGGTCTGGAGGGATTCCCAAATATCCCTAGGGAGTGGGTGCCAGCAAGGAGTTACAGGGCCCTGAGTGGGGGAGAAGGTTTAGGAGCAGTCAACCACAGTTTGGGCCTGTAGGAGGTTTTCTTCTTCCTATCCAACCTCCCCACGTCCTCCTCCCTGTCTAACCTCGGTACAGTGGACTCCTCTGCCTATTACTTTTCAAAAACGTATCCTCTTTCCCCACCTCTCTCCCTGGCAGGCAAAACTCCCTAATTGCCCTCCCATCACCCTTAGATACCTTAGGTACATTCCTTCTCTCCCACTTCCCTCAGGAGCTTCTGACATGCAAGAACAATAATATGAGCTTGACAGGACTTAGAGGAGAGAGAATTATAAAATGGACCAAGGACGTTCTTTCCCTGCTCCCTTTGCAGGCTGTTCTGGTCAGTTAATGCTTCACTCCCCATCATCCAGTATCTTCCCTGACCTGTTTATTTCTTCCATGTAAATTCATAGCCTCCTTTTGGATAATGGATATTTTGAGTCACCAAGTCCCAGGAAGCTGAAATAAAAGCCAAATAGAAATATCTCTCTCCAATCTTGAAACAACTCAAATAGATCTCCTACTCTTGTGCCCACTACACCATTACAGTTCTTTACTTCCAAAAATTCCACTTGGAGTCCGAATATTTTGTACAGAACAACCACACCAAGAGCTAAAAATAAGTTGCATATACCTATGACTGGAAACGGTACAGCAGAGCCAGGAAAATCCAAGAAAATGGGGAGTGCTTGACAGCCAAAGAAAGTCTCTCAAGTAAAATTACTCTGCTGCTGCCAATATTATTTAACACAGAAAAATCTCCACTGGTTTCTAGGACATCGGTCCCACGAACCAACTATCTCTCAACCTACCTTTCAAGTCTCATTTGCTTCTTCAATGATTGACTTGCCATAGGGAAAAATATGCCCTTCATTTTTCCAAACAAGCAACCTACGCATTGTTCTCTACAAACTCTTCTCAAAACGAGTGTGTTCATTTGTGTGTATATAAAAGCTTTAAATTTCAAAGCACAGTTGTATTAATTTTGGTGCATAATTTCAGGCTTCCCTCTGACAATATAAAATTATGCTGCCTAGAGTGATGTAAATTGGGTACCATAATAACTAATTCAATTTGTAACATCTCTCCCTTTCTCTAATATCAATTATCTTCTACAACACCACAGTGTCATTGAAAAACACTAGAACAAATTATGCACAAGAACCACTTTACAAGGAAAAATCAAGAGGATGTATGAAAAAATGTATCTGATTACAAAGACTGTGTAAACCGAGACAATGAGATCACTGTTCCCCCTGCAGCTTCCAGTAGTGCTATTTTATGGTTTTTCCCATCAACATAGAACAGGTTTTTCAGCCTCTCCCCCACCCCAAATGGTATCAGTTAACACTGGAATAAACGCACTGGGTCCAAATTTCAGTCAGTATAACATGACAAAGCCTTTCCAGGCTGCACTAGAAATTCACACCAGCTAAGAATCATTCTTGACATCCACAACATGTACAATGCTTGACCCTTTTTTGAAAGCAAGTATAAAGCAACTGAAAAACACTTCAAAACAAGCAGAGCTACGTGTTACACTCACCTCTGCGAACAGTGATCATGTACAGTACAATCCAATGCAGATTCAGGCTTCGTAATACAAGGGCTACTATAAATTAACTACCACCTAAGAAAAGGAACTTAAAGGTGGACAGACAACCCGAAAGACATATAAACCATGTAGTTATCTTAAAATAAACCACTTGGAATGGGAACATGAAAAAAATCTTGAGTGCTAATCAGAAAAATGTATAAAAATTTAAACCCATTAGATGACTACATATAAAGGCCCCAATTCTCAAAAACTCAAATACTTGCTACCTAGTAACAGGCTATACTTATTTTCTTTCAGACACTGATTTATTTTTTCTTGAAAAGGAAAGCCTTACGCTATTCTAATGAAAACAGTGGTTTTGATTATTTAACTCAAGATAACAAAATGCCTTAGACTAGTCCTCCTCCATTATAAACATGACACTAGTATTTTGCTTTAGTCTAAAGAGCCCTCTAGTGTTCACCTATCGCAGGCATAAGAAGTTACTTCAAATGACTAAGGAACTTGCTTGCAAATCTCTACCTATCAGCTCTACCAAACACCTCTAGCTAGCAGAAAGAAATCAAATTTTAGGCACTGGGTGATACAGCTGCATGAAGAAATAATTTAAATTCCATAATTAAAAATGTTTATCAGGAGAATATTTCTATATTACTTTTGGTATCATTTTAAAGGATTAATGAGCTTAATATTTCAGCCAACTATTAATAATATTCATTGATATGTATTTATTTGTATATAGGAAAAGAACATTCAGTCCTCAAAATGAACTAGTGCTCTCGTTCAGTTACCACTACTGAAAGTCAGTCACTAATGGATCATGCTGCAAATGTCTCCAAAGAGGTATTTTTCTACAGGGGTTCGGTACAGTTCAGTTCTTGAAGGACCACCCGTTCCAGTTTAAGCAATGAATTGCAAAAGTCTTCAGACCACGTTGTGGAAAAAAGGCAGTATCAGCTCAAGATGACCTACTCATTCACCTGCCCCACTCCCTGAGATGGGCCAACAAAATTGCCTGGGAAGATAAGCTATGAACCACATCACGACATGCCCCAGTGCTACCACAGGCTGCAGAAAAAGCACAGAGAGACAATGCCTTCGGATTCCCTATCCACCAGCTGAGAAAAGATTTTAACCCATTCCTCCATTGAAAAGAGCTGCAAGACAGACAGACGTGTGCAATCCATAAAATAGCACAAAATATTCTTACATTTTGTCCCCAGGGAGTCCACTGATAGACACACACCGCATGTACCTGTGGAGTGATGTATATTCTGGACACAAAGAAAGAACAATCTCAGATATACACATCATCAGAGCAGTACTTTAAGTTGGGTAATAATAATTGGCATTACCTATCCCTGTTGCACCTCCATGACAAAGACACATTTCCTGAAGTATGGTGTTACTGGTCATTCAGACATCTTAAAATATATTGAAGCTCCCACCTGAGCTATTTTACCCACAATAAGTCTCCCTCTGGTGGGTATTCTGTTTTAGCTACTGAACATCTGGATCCTTTTGCTCTTGCCTGTTGCCACGGGCACTGTCCAAGGGGCCAATGAGATCAGGGAATTT
>NW_009259588.1:5034552-5051732 GCF_000687185.1 Egretta garzetta
TCCTGCTAAAAATTAACCACCTGTCAGATCAGGCCCATAGTCTCTCTATCACGTGGCCACACAAGGGCCAGTGCTGGCACAAAGTGGAAGCCAGAACTCATGGGTAAGGAGAAAGGGTATGATCATCTCATTCAATGGCACACCATCCCACAGGCTCCACCACCACTGTCCTGACACCTGACCACAGCTCCTCTCCTTGCCTTGTGCCAGTTGTAGGTGATACACAAGTCCCTGCTTGCCATTTCTCACAAACAGGCGCTTCCAGGTTCTCATTTCTCTCTGGACAACTAGAAACATATTAAAATAAAATTTAAAGGCTCTCCAAGCTCCATCTCTGTCTTCACCCTAGTGATATCTACCCTTCAAGCCACAAAATAGCCTTTAGCTGTAAACACTGTGTAGGTCCGTGAACAGAAGGGAATGCCTCATTTTCACCTTTCATATCAGCTTTGAAATCAAGCTTGAGATCTAATTCAGCTGACTTGCAGTGAATACAGGTCAATGAACTAAATGGAGTGTCTTCAAGCCCTCTCACAGCCTCTCCATTGCTTCTTTTGCTTGAATAGTCAAGCTTCTACTCCGACTCAAGACTGGTCCTGTAGAGGCTTTGGCTTTGGAAACAGCTCAAGAGAGTTCTAGGACGGAAGTTATTCCAAAACCACACATCTACTGCATACAGTGACCACCTCAGTCATCCCAGGGCCTCCTGGGCCAAACTAGTATCAACTATTTGGAAGGTTCAGACCAATGAAGAAAAACCAAGTATTTCTGTTGCTAGGAAGGGGCCTTCTGGGATGGCACAGGTAGGAGCTTGCAGATTATTAATAGTGACTCTCTTAAAGAAGCAATTGGGCCACATCTAAGGAGGGCAGGCCAGAAGATGAAGGAAGTAGAGAAGGATAGGACCAGACCAACTGCTTGCAAACACGATAGTCACAGATACCTCCTTCCTGTCTTTAGCTCTCACTCCTTACCAGCCACGAAATGCCCATCCCAAGGCGCTAAGTGTGGAAGAGTTTAAGGTGGACCTTAAAGGTACCTGGTACCCCATACAAGCAGCAGGAGCCAGGCAGGCTTGTACTAAACCTTTTTTTGGGAGTTCCACACAGAAGCAGCAGCATTTCATCTGAGGGCACTAAATTGAGGAGGTAAACCAGTTTTTCAGAAGCACTCAACCCTCACAGGTTTTTTTGAGTGAACTGATGGGCCAGGGAAACACCTCATTTAAATGGACAAAGAACAAACTAAGTTCTCAGAAAATCCTGACCTAAAGCTTTTAGCCTTCTGAACAAGTCCTACCCCTTAAGGTCTACCCCTCTCTGGAATGGCCTTGCATCTTATGATGGGAGACTGCATCCAGGCCTTGTCTGAGCTAAAGAAAGGTACAGTGCCTATCTGGCTGTGAAACAGTCCACAACCCTACAGAGACATAGCCTCCACGATGCAAATGTAAGACAACTGCCTCTTCACTGCCTTTGCATGGATTAACAATCCTTCCTGTAAATGGGCTCCCAAGAATTAGACAGAGCAGGGCGAGTATAGCTTTCCATAGATAAAGCACTCTAATTCAGTCCACTCTAACCTCCAACACCTTGAGTTCATAGTCCTAAAAATGTTTATCACTACAGTACTTGTTACTGAACCTTCCAGCCCACAGCAGTAACAAGCACTATGGATTTCACATTGAAAGGTGGTTGCCAGCTATCACAGAATTATTACTGTAACATTTTTTTAAGGTAAAACTGGTTCTTTTCTAAGCAGCATATTAGAATGACATGAGTATAAAATGGTAGCCAACTTCCTTTTCTCATCCTAACGTCAGCAGGCTGCTATCGGTTGTGCCTTAGACATTCTGTTTCATCAACTGTAGTCGTGATCCAGACCCAAAATAAAAATATATTCTCTGCACTTAGCATCTAAAAAATTACTTGTGTACTTAAAAGCACAGGTAAGAGAGCTCTTCTTTACATTGCCCAACCAGTATCATGTGAAATTCCATGGCCAGACTCTTCAGGCACATTAAAAAAAAAAAAAACCAAAAAAACCCCAACCAAACAAAAAACCACCCCACCCCTAAAAAAAACCCCACACCCCATCCCCCACATAGTTTATCTGAAGAGCTACCTACCTGTCTTGTGTTTACAGAAGTACAGACTGAGCCTTTGGCTTTGGCAAAGGGTTGGATATAACACTGCCACTATGGGAGACATGAAACTTTCTCAGGAGATTATGAGTTTGTTTCAGATCTTACAAATCTCCTAGACATCACTATGCATTCAAAATTGTCAGGACATGGTACCTCTAACACCTATGCCAGAAGCATTGAATGTATGTGTCTAGAGGATAATGTGACAGCAAAGGCAAAACTTCTACATTCTTTAAGCTATACAAGCATAACTTCTGTGGTTAACTGAGTGGTTACACTGGTACTTCCACATCAGCTTCATTAGCTCTGAGGCAGCTCTTTAAGGTGAATTTAACCAAGATTCTCAACCATTTTTTCCTGTAGGATACTTGTTCTCAGCAAGAGAGGCAATTCTTCATCTACACCAAAGCTTGCTCTTTAGGGAGATAATGCAATAAATACCAAATAAAATACTTTGACATTTTATTCCTGCTTCTTTTACAATTCATACTAGATTTTATACCCATTGCATGGTTTCAATTGAAAAAGAACAAGAAATGCAACCCTGCAGTGAAATAAAAGCAAATATATGAAATATTTTTATAAATATCAGATTCCTATAACTTCTTGATTTTTAGAAAGCCTCTGCAAAAGTTTTGAGAATAAAGTTTGATGGCAAAGACATCCCCTCTGACAAGACTGATATTCATCCTCAAGAAGTGCAAGACTGTCATTCCAGAGTCCCTGCAGATTTGCTGTAGTCTAACAGTATATTATGTACAATCAGAAATGCTGCTAAAATAATGGGATTAGGGAGCACAACATCAGCCTTCATCTGAGCTCTATTAAGCAGGTTAGACATATGAAAAGCTATTTAGTAACTACTTGCCCATTCTTCCATGAGGAATAATATAGAATGTGTGACACAGTCTGAACTCCCACATGTTTATTTACAGCATTCTTACTTCAGGGATTTGAAAGGATATTTTTGTGTTGTAGTTACTGTAAGGACAAAAAGCGTGTATTATTTTAAATATAGAATGAAAATGTCAATTCACTGACCTCAGTTATAGAGTGTTTGTACAAAAGCTTTAGAACTGTTTATAGCTTCCTAGCATTAGCACAGGTTTGTTACCTAAATGTAAATGAAATTTATGTTTCCCATCAGTATCAATAAAATTATCAAGGGATAATAAGCAAAAGGAAAATACATAAAATCCTGTAGTGATTTTAAATCTATGAAATTACACTACTGAGGTCATTAACCACAAGGTCAAAGCACATATGGTTTTATGATGAACAACAGTATCAAAGAAGAAAACCTTGTTTTCCCAAAGGAAATTCACTACTACTTTACTATTATTATATTTTTCCATGTAAATTAGAGTTACATGCTCAGTGTGTCCTGTTATGAATTCCCTCTTCCTGTAACCTCTATTAGAAAATGAAAAAGCAGCATGAAAGAAAGCAGACTGACACTAGAACAAATTAATTATGATGCTTTGACACAGGGGATTGGATTGTTTTATTATATTAGCGATAATATAGATTAATTTTAAAGAACCCTACTGGTCCTACTTCATAGAGACTATAGATGCGAGAAGAATATTTTGTTAAAACAAGCAATAATTTCCAAGGTCAGGAATGAACTGAGCATGCCGTTATTTGACAGTAACATTTTCAAATACTTCCCATGACTTGAAATCATATTTGACAGCTGCTGTTAAGTCAATTGTCACAAACACAAGGTTTCATTTTCACCCTGACATAGCCCAAAACTATCAACTAGTCTATCACCTGAGAAAGACACAATATTATACACCCAATTTATTCAATTCTTTCCTCCCCTCCTTAAAAAAAAGACCAAGGTAAGGAAAAATACATGGGCTACAAATCCCTGTTGAGAGGTGACTCTGCAGAGGGCACCTCAAGTAAGCAAGCATATTTTCTTCATCTGAAAAGTGAAAACCATAGCATGAATATGCATCTTCTGCAAATGCTTTAAAGAGAACTGTAATTCTGTAGTTAAAAAGGTTAGAAGTACTTCTGCCTTTATCTTTTAAAAGTACATTGAACAGAAATAATTGTCGAGATGTAACTTCCTACTTTCTATTTCATACACCAATCTTTGATTAATAACCTGTATTTCTCTTCCACTTCTCAAGAGAGATTTCAGAAATCAACACATTTTCCTTCTGCAATCAAAAAGGTTTACAGACCTCATAAAAATTTACACTGATCTCTTCAAATGTCCCTAAACCTTACATGCCAAAGGAGGAGGAGATGTAAATACTTGCCCAATTCTTTCAACCCATTTCAGGTGAAATAAGTCAGACATTAAAAATTTTATGATTCTTTCACGCAAAGTTGAGTCTTTTTATAAGAGCAGGTGTGAACTGAACTCCCAGTTGAAACTGAAGCCACTTACTATTCTGTGCCACCCGGACGAAAGCCGAGATTTGCTGCACAATGGCGGTCTGTGCTTCTGCCATCATCCTGCCCAGCAAAAGCAGTTTGTAGCCCTGGTACACAATGTTCACTTCTGGTTATGGAAGCTTTAAAGACAGCAGCCACTAGTCCTTCACAGACCTCACGTGGTGTAAGAAGTGACATTAAAATTCAGAACTTCAGAGCAGATAATAACAGTAAACC
Source organism: Egretta garzetta (assembly GCF_000687185.1). Taxonomy (NCBI): domain Eukaryota; kingdom Metazoa; phylum Chordata; class Aves; order Pelecaniformes; family Ardeidae; genus Egretta; species Egretta garzetta. The sequence continues at coordinate 5,039,330 of NW_009259588.1, forward strand.
ACCGGAAAACTGGCAGCCAGAGTTTTGGACCTCCAGAGGCAGATGGAACATCCACCTCTAAGCAGTGGCTGCTCTCCTGGTCCAGCAGTGCTGTTCTGAGCACGCATCCAGGAACTGCATGCAGCTGCTCACAGACTTCAGACAAGTGCGAGTTTAATTCCTTGCATTTAGAACATTGTCCCTCATGGCAATGTATGACATGATAAGCAATATTTGGCACAGAAATCTCTTAAATAGTATTATTAGGCCTGGTTTTATTTGGTTATTAATCAGTCTTGTATCTACACTTGTCCTTCCTGAAAAAAATACACTCAAACCTTTACGATCATGCCTTCAAAGCGCACATTTACCAACACTGACATAATAAAGAAGAAAAAACCATGCTAGAAGTCAAAGCTCCGTACATGAAAACCAACAAGTTTTCTGTTTTAAAATTAACACAAATAGGAGAGCAATAGGATTTGGGAACTTTAATAGTGTTCTTTATAGCACTTGCAATACACATTTAACTATTTGCTCAAAGTTTAATTAAAAAGTAGGGGGAAAAAAGCATCTGCTCTGGAAAGCTGTCCATCTCCACAGTGCTTCACTGTGTACTTTATTAATATCTCTGGTTAACGTGGCATGGAGTTTTCTTTCCTTCTGGCAGTTTTCTTTTCACTGTGGCCTGGCTGAGACCTCTCAGCTTCTAACAGGAACCATACACTGAGAAAAAAAAAAAAACTAATGCTCATTTCACCTTCAGTACTACAGAAATACCATACAAGAAAATGGTAGAAAATAAAAAGATACTAGCTTTTTCTATACTGATACTAGTATATTGTACAGTAGTAGTCCCAAACCCAAAACAGTATTAGCAAACAAACAATTCACTGTTTTCTCAGAACACTTTCCCTAGTTGATAATGTTATCAGGTTGTCAGAGTTGAGTTTGAACTAACAGGTTCAAATCCCAAGCTCTTCTGTCAAGAAGGCCAAGGAGAGAGAATGGGTAACAAATTGGCAAATGATAGATCACTGCTCAGCGGCACTCACCCAGATGGACACAGAGAGGCAGGAGCTCAGTAAATCCACAGACTCCAATATTCTGAATGAAGGGGGCCCTCAGGGCCATAAGTTCCCTCCTGCCATCCCACTGGTATCACCACAGGCATGTTCTCAGCACTCCATACATCGTACCAGCCCAGCTTCTCCCTGCAACATACCCTTAAATTCACTCCTGTGCACCCTCATATACTAGTGGGATCTCCTGAGCTGACAGAAGACAAGAGGACCAGCAGAGCTCCCTTAATTCCTAGGCAGCAACTCAGGACAAAGTAGCACGTGTGTTAAGTCTTCTGAGGACAAGGAACCAGGATACAAATCAAATGAGGGGACTAGGAGGTAATGAGCCTGTAATCAGTACTGAAGGGCACGCTACACAGACTATGACTTTTATTAATGCCTGCCATTTACAGCTTTTGCAGATTAACACACTCTGCAGGCTGCTGGGAATCCGAGTCAGCTATGACATAAAATAAACTTATTCAAATGTCAAACAACTAAGTACAAGTTCTAATTTTTAAGAGACATATTTTTAACAGCAAAATAAAAGAAATCACCATTCTAATATGTCCATTTTGATGATGTCAAAAATCTAATGTTTTATTCAATAAATTAAATGTAGAACTATTATTCATACTACTTCACATTTGGTGTTAAATCCACCAAATCAGCTAATCTCTGTGGACACTGCAAAATCCCATGATTAAGATTGACTTTATAGACAATTAAAAAAAAAAAAAAAGAAACATTTCATAACAGAGCTAAAACCCAGAAGTATTCAAAATAATTAAAAAATTCAGAAACAGTATTTTGTTTTGTTAAGGACAAAATACTTCTGATTCTTATTACATTTTCCCATCATGTCAAAGAAAACTTGTTGATCCAAAAGCAAGTAGTTAGAGCTGTGAGGAAAGAAAGAAAAGCACCACTGAACTGAAACTTAACTCATACTGTATTTTGTTCCTTTAAATGTTTAGATGTGATGTAACAGAATGTCTCCAGCATATTCCAAGCTGGTGAAACTACAGGCTTGCCCAAGAAAAAAAAAGAGCTCCTGTTTGCCTCCTTCCCCTCTGCCCTCCCTTCCTTAGCTTCCTCTCCACCAGACCTAATAACCGTGCAGCCACAAAGTAAGACAGTCCAGCCAAGCTCATCTGAAAGAAAACTTAGTCAGTCTTCTGCCAGTCTCCAAAAAAGAATGAACAGTTTTCCACCAGACCAGTTTACTGGACTTCTCTTGCCCCAGGAACAGAGGCAGCATGTGAGCAAGTACAGAAATGCAACAGAAATCCACTTCTTTCTGCAGGAGCTGCAGTTGTAACAGACAGCATCACATCCAGCCACACACTAGGGGCACAGTTCTAAGCTAAAACTGACCTAATTTTATGTTGCTCCCAAAAAAGGATGGTCCTGACTTTTCACCTGTACCAAATAGCACTGGTGTAGGCAGATAACCTGCAAGGCTGGGAGCTGATCAGAGCCTTAATTCTACAATGACAGAAACCTCAATCCCTTTCCAGCTGGACCACGTCTACTATCCAGCTAATCATCCCGTTAACAAATGCTAGCAGTAGCATAAAACAGGGCAGCAACACGTGGTGGGTGGGCAGGGCGAGGACAGGGACACCCCGTCCAGCAGAAGCACAGAGGTACAGACTTCAATGCAAAACTGAGGACGAGTGCAACTCCTCCAACAGCCCAGGCTCCACCTCGTGAGGCGAACAGGCACAGACCCTCACGTTCCCTCTCTGTAAACCTTAACCAGTGCCCCGCTGCAACGGATGAACACCCAGGCAGCTGTGAAACTTTCCTATGTTTTAGTGGGGCTTATGGTTTCCACATCCTTCCACTCCACCAAGACCATTTCATATTATTCTTCTTTTTTCTTCTGACAGTTTAATGAATAATGTAGCTGAATGGTCCCACTAAGGCAGCACCTTTTACAGTGAACAAATAGGAGTTCACTTCCTAGTCCATTACTATTTACTAAATAAACCCAAACATTTTATTTCTCTGTATCTGTTTTTTCCTAGTCCATTGCTGTTTACTAAATAAATAATTTTATTTCATCTGTTTTGTTTTTTCTTCCCATCCTCATCTTACTGTACACTAGAAGCATCTGCAAATCTGTTGCCATATGAACATACAGTAACTGTACATGCAACATTTGTCCCTCCACCTCTCTCCTCATCAGCTATAAAAAAAAGTCAGTTAATTTTTAAAATAACCTATACATTTGCATTGTAAAATATCCTGAAACACTTGAGTTTTCTTGGGCTTTTTCAAATGTACGTGAAAATGTCAATTGGCATAAACAAATACATACAAGCTTACATGTTATACAATATTTGCCAGAATAAAATGTAACATGGAAAGACAAAATGGGCTCTGCAAAAGCAGAGACAGAATGCAAGTAGGGAAAAAAATGCATTACAAAAAGAAGAGTTTTTAAAGTCCTAATATACTGTAAGGATGAAACACTTCATTTACATGAGCAAAAGACAGAATATAAATGATTACAAGTCTACAAACAATACTTATACTAGCCTTGACAGAAGGACCTCAGGCACAAAACCAGGTATCCTCAGAAGAAAGCAAAAACCAACACCTAATAGCACTTCCAAAAAAGCTGTTTCCAACTGCTCTGAACTGTTTGAATTCATTTTCAAGACTGTTTTTCTGAGGTCAGGAGCAGAGCCCATGCCAAAGAATGTGATCTGTTTCATTAGTCAAAAAGGAGTATTTAGTTTGGGAAGCATCAGGAATGTTTAAGGGGGCATATTTTGGGGCTTTTTGCAGGTTATTACCAGGAAAATTCCAAATTACTGGGACTAAATTACAGGAGAAGAAAGTGATGTGTAACTTCTTAAATGTTACAAAGGAATTTAATATGCATTACTACACACTAAGCTTGAAAAATAGTCACTGTTTCTAGCCAGAACCACATAAATGAGAAAGATTCCGCATGTTCATCCAAATCAATCTGTACAGAATTTAATCATAAATCCAGAGAAGGAAGAGCACCTTATCCCACCAATAACTGCATTCAAAATTCCCTCTTGCACACAGTTTCTGCAGGACAGCCTCACTGGATGAGTATCTTTGGCATCAGGGATGTCCACAACGTAAGAAGCAGACTTTTGTGTTGCTGGAAGAGTGTGGAAAGATATTCAAGGATCCATGGCCTTGCATAACTGAGAAAGGATTCTTAGCTTATCAACACAAAGAAGCTACTCTGTATTAAGGGTATGAATTTACAGCACAAATTCAAATGCTCGCTAACTCCTTCCATGTGCAATGAGTTGAACGCTCCAGGATAATGAATTACACATTCAACAAGAATATTCAGTAATACCCAAAACAGGAGCTAGTGTGGAGCAATGGGTGTTGTGTACAGCCTGCCTTATTCCACGGCAACTTCTCTTGGAAGACATACCTTCAGTGTCAGGAAAATAGAAACTTAAAATATATATATCTAAACAGTTTAACTTAACGCCTTCACTTTTTGCAGATTTCCAGGAGGCAGCACACTCCCACTTCACAGTTTACAGACAGAAAGCTCATTTACACAGAGACACCCGTGCTACTGATGCAAGCCCTGCTAAATCCTACAACTTAAGATGTCAGGGGACACTGAAGATTTTGCCCTTTTGCTGCCTGCCTCACCTTCTGCCAAAGACGGCCATTGCTGCAGCACAGTAAGCAATGTGTCTGTGCCTCGTGACACCCCAGTTCACAGTCCACTGTATTTGCTTTGTCTGAATGTAAATTTGCGCTACATACCATTTATGAACCACCTGGGCTGCACAGCAAGCATAGATCTTGTTCTGCCGCTCTTTGTCCAGCAGCCTAAGGAAAGGAGCAGAAGAGAGAACTAGACATCATAACCTCATCATTCACCCTACCAAAACTTAGCAGGGTTTATGAGCCAGAATCTTCAGAAAGATTAATTTGAATAAGCTTTTAAAATTAATTAGTTGAACCATAAATAGAATTTAAAAATGACTGTAAAATGCTTTTGTTTAATTCACTTTAGAAGTCAGCTAAACAAACAAAAGTCACTTCCAAATAAAAGTATTCATAACAGATTTGAATGTGATTTCATTAATACGGTTTTGAAGTTAGCTAACATTAATATTCTAAAATGTCCATGCAGTTAATTTGGAATATTTTTACTGAATGTTCCTATGTATGCAAGCCCAGAGACTGCTATTCATTTTTTCTGAGGCACAAAATGCAGTGAAGACAGAGGGCTGTGTTTAGCACTGGGCAGGAAGGTAGCTGTGAAGAAGTGTGAAGTGAAACCATTTCAAGCAAGTATTTTTGTAAGGGACTCACAGAAACGGCTCTGTTGCTTAGCTCATTTTTCAACTGAATTACTTAACCAGATGGAAAGCCAAGATATGCGACCTTCTGTGCCACGTAAGGTCACATCTCTTTTTTTTTTTTTAATAGAGCTTAAAAGTATAAACTACTCTGAAAAGACAAGCAAAACTTTTGGTGAAAACTCAAGGTGAATGCATTTTCTAAAGGACAATTGCATAGGCAATTAGACACACAAACCAGATGTAATCTACAGCACTCAGATTTCTGAAAAAAACATGTGTCACCCCTGTATTATTGATCATTCTGATGCATACTGCAGGCCAAATTCTTCCTTGGTAAGTCAGCTTTTAAGCACAGCAGGAAAAAAAAAGATAACTACATACCTACACATTTTAAAGGAGAAATAGCCGTGACATACCTAAATTCCTACTCTGATGAGAGCCATGGCTTTTGTTTTTAATAAGTCTTAACTTCTATCATTAATGCTAGATCCTGCTTTACTTTTCAGTACCTGTATTCCCTCTCAGCAAAGCCCAGAGCGGATTAGGCAGAGGCTTAAACTTACAAACTGGACTGACATTTACATGTCAGAAGCGACATGCAGAAACTCTCTGCAATTGAATCACTCAACCTGCATACTCCCCCAGCTGGCTTCAATGGTGGGATACACCAGGTCACTATTTACTCTGGGCAAAAAGACTTTCTTCTCAGAGTATCTTCATTCAGGGTTCCTTCAAAACAGTGGAAGGTCTTCAGCAGGCGTTAGGACATGACAGATCTTACACCCAATTTTAATCAAAATTAAGCAAATTTTTTATGTTTAGGACATGTTTACTTTTCAAGACCAAACCAGGAAGTTTTATAGAACAAGCAGATCTAAAAATATTATGTTACAAATTTCTATAAAGCTGTAAAACCTCTTACAGAGATATCTGTTATGTTACGTTATTAAAGTCTACAATCCTGCACACAACTGTAGAAAACTTTAGGTATGTGAATAGTCCATCTTTATTTGGGTAGGCAAATCAGGTAACCACTCTCATAGGTATTTATAGCATTGGGATTTCAGGACCTATTTGTCAGAGGCGAGGGGCAACTACTTCCAACTTACCAGAGTGCTCAGGTTGCAGAGCTCATGTGTGATCAAGGACCTTGTAATCAGTGCTGCGATCCACCACCAAAATTCTAATTCTCATCAATAATAACAGCTGCTTTACATAGTGGGTGTAACTATCTCCCTTAAGGCCTAACTAAGCATCCAAGGAAGCCTTATCCCCACCGAAGGTGGCAGCAAGTAGAATATGTGTTAATTCATGCTAATTTACAGTTTAAAAACACAGTAGTACAAGTCTCATCACATGGTAGCAACCAGGGTACAAGTCCTTCAAAAAACAAACAGCATAAAGCAACTAAGAATAAACTAGAAACAGACACCAGATTTTTAAAATATTTGTTGAATCTTTTATTTACAAAGTAATTAAACACTCAGTGAGAAATGGCCAGGCTAAAACTGTCAAATTATATAGTTGTGTGCAGCCTCTTTCCCCAGCTACATTTCAAATGGGAAAAGTGTGTGTGTGTATATATATATATATATATATTTATCTTTTTTTTTTTTTAATCAAACCCAGGTGATTTTCCCGTAAGCTTACCAGGAAAGTCAGTCTCTGGACTAAAACCAAACATAAAAATTTCGGCAGGAAAGAAGACTATCTCATTAAGTTACGGGTATGTAAAGAGAACATTCAGACACAAGACAATGGTGAAAGTTCTTATGTAACATTCAATTTATCAGGCTACTACAGACTACTGCCTATTATAACAAGAACATAACAATTTCAAAAAAATTTCAATTAATTCCAGGCACAGGCATGATATTGTGTGCTCCTACTTCTGTCTGATTTTCATATATTAACCTTCAGTATCAGGAACAAATGCTTAAAAAGCATTAGAACGTATTCTGTTCCACAAAGACACTTGTCCACGCAACTATGCATGTTTTGTTCCAAAAAGCACTAGATAATTTCAGACTTGCAGGATTTTGCCAAGTTTGACAGTTAAGATTTTTGCCAAAATTAAAGAGTTTCAGTTTGTTTATAAAATAATAACTTGGAGAAGTTAGGATATTTATCTTGAAATTCTGTATGCCTGGATTGCCTTCTTGTAAGCTAAAGAAGTACAACAAATATCTGCAAGAACAAAGGTTCTGTAACCAGAAAACAAGTTTGCAGTGTCTTGCAAAATTATTTTTATAAAAGCTGGAAAAGAGTAATATCTGAAACGCTCCAGAAAATTTTGTAGAATATGAACAAACCCAAGATCTACTTTACCAATTCTTAAATCCTTTAAAATTATTGCGAGTAATACACCTCTCTATGTATACTAGATCATTAATAAGATTTAAGTGAGACAGTTGTTCAACACAGGCCTAAAAAAAGCATGTTAACCAACACATTCAAAAAATACCAGTTTAAAAGTTAATTTTGCGTTTCAAGGTCTTCCTTAAAATCTGCTTACAATGTACTTAAAAGCAAGGACACAGGAGACATCAGACCTGTAGATACTTCACTCTCACTAACACCTCTTTGCCCTGACAATAGGACGTCTACAGTAACGGTTGGTTGGGTTTTGTTGAAATCCTGAAAAGCACAAGCAGTGTAAGTTCTAAAGTCACTCTCAGAAACTGAAGCAAGTAATAGCCACATTTTTCATGCCAGCAAAACACGCATAATAAAACGCATATATGTTTGCATACTTAGAAGAGAATATTTGGAAGTGAAAAGTCATCAGTGAGATAGCTTATACCAGATACATGTTCGTAGAACATACGTTTGGTTTTCTGTCCTACAGCTGTCTGCCAGAGATTGCAACCTCGTGTTTCACCTTAAGACATCAATCTGTAAAGCATAGCAAGGCTGCTGCTCCATAGACAGCAGAACCACTGAAGGAACCACAGAATGGGCATCATAACCATTTCCAGATAAGCTGTCCCTGTTAGCGATTAAAGGTCCTGTGGGACTCTACAGTTTGATCAGTTTACTTTGCTCTTTTCTACTGACTTTTAGGAAAATGCTGTAGATTTCCGTATTTTTTTTTCCACTGTCCAGGCAGTATGGATGGAAATCAGCAGACTTGTAACCTATTTCTAGTTCTGCTATTAAATTATATTTATACTATGTTATTCCTTGTTTTACTAAGTTATAAAATGAAAAACAAAACAAAAAAAGAAAAAAGGAAAAAAACAACACCTGACTTTACCTGAGCCAGAGCAGCTAGCCCAAGTTTGGCATCTTGGAGGTCGTTTCACTTAGAGAGACTAACTGGTGTATATATACACACATGGGACAGAAGAGCATGGAATAGAGGAAAAGGTGAGACAAAAAGAAGTTTCCAACTAGTTTATGAGCTCTCCTGTCACTAAGTATTTACACCGTTATATATGCAATCGAGGGATGAATATTAACTAGGTAGCCTGTGAATTTTCTGAAAAAGCTCAACCAACTACCCACAGGTGCATGTGGGTAGTGATGTGATGTTATTCCTGGAAAGTCTATTTGTAACATCCACATTTCAGAAGTGGTATCGCTCATCCACAGGCAACTGAGTACTCAAATTGTGCCTTCTGTGGCATCCTTGCAATAATTTTGGCTTGTACTGGGATTGCTGTAACAGAAGTATTTTACTGAGCAATCTAATTTTTAGAACTACATCAAGTAAAATAGTGTCTTGATACTGCCTGCAAAATACATAGGATAACTAAAGTGCTGATTTCCATATAAATGGATACTCTTGTGTTTGGGTGTTTTGACCAGGAAGGCTTAGCTCAACTTTACAGGAATTACTTAAAAAACTATATACAACTCCACTAAACATTTTAGAACTTATATAGCTTCCATTCACTAGGCATCACACAGTGTTTCATTTTTTTAAGCAAGCTTCAGAATATCCCTGTAATTATTTTGTCCGTATCATACCTACAGAAACCAGGCACAGAAACCTTGACTAAGTTGTCTTTGATGACACAGGTGACGATTAGATTCATAGACACAGGACTGGAAACTTATCTTCTAGTTCCATACTCAAAACGTCCTTCCACTTTTTCAAAAATGAAAATATAAGCAATATTTGGTAAAAACCACCTAAATCTTGAGCAAATGTTTTCTAAAATCCATCACCATATATAGATATACTACTTTGTACTAGGAAGATTTCAGAATCTATTTCTGTTATGGTCATGAGAAAAAGACTGAAATATGAAAAAGTCTTTCTCTTTAAAGGAGCAATAAAATTTGTAACTACAAGCTTCTCTTCTGTACAGAAAACTAAAAAAAGGTTGAGCAGCTGTTCAAGACGAGTGAGTTTAAATCAGTGCTTTCCTCCACAAAGAATGGCTGAAGTCCTAGGAATAAAATTAGGGAGAACTCAAATTCTGCAGAACTGACTGCAGTCTTCCCAGTAAATATCCAGCCACCTTCCCTTTGGCATGGCAGTATCCCTAACCACTCCTATGCCAGCATCTTCATTCCTTTATACCAGATCAAGGTAATGAATGCCCTTGAATTTCACTCCTGCCTGTTGTGAGCATAATCTCCCTCATGTTAAAACATCAGGTGGACTTTTCTCCTACCTATTATAATTCCTGCAAGCCTGATTGCTTTATCTGGTAATTACCAAGGTGCAGTCTTTATTTTAACCTCTTGTAAGGAAGAAATTTTTATCACCATGTCCACAGCTGCTAGTCAGGAATGATTAGTTTCACAGCATTCAAACCTTTCCACATCATTTGAATGCACTATACAATGGCACATTTCAAAATGATGGGCTTCTTCAGCCAGCTACATCCATTGTAGCTGTGAGCGATTCAGTCCTCTCAGCCTAAATGTACTCTCCCTTTTATGCTTGTTCTTAATCGTCGTTGCCTCTTGGAATTATGTAATGCATGCATGTCAGTGCAAATCTATCATGCTCCAAACTTTAAATGAATCAACTGAAATTTACTTGGAAAAATGGTAAGTGCAAAAGAACATGGTGAAGAAATGTAGCGACAGAATTCACAATTACAGACTTTTTACCTTTGTGTAACATTTAGATTAGGCTGCAGCTCAGCAGAGACTTCAGAATATTCACCTTAGCTTTCCACTTTATATGACAAACACTTGAGTCTTGCTTTCAAAATTAAGCCTTAAACCATATGTGTTCTCCAAAACAAGGATATTGCTACCAAAAGTGATACTTCAAATAAGCATTATCAAATTTGTTTCCACTTAGAAGTAGCATGACAATATTTAAGTAAGTTTTTGCCAGTCCATTTCTAATAATTCATAATTAGATATCAAATTTCTGTATAATAAAAAAGGTGGGGCATCTTCCCATTACAGACTTTAAATTATTAAAGTATGTCTTTCTAGGTTCTTACAGTGCAAACAAACTTTTCCTAAATGACCTCTAAACACGCATTAACACAGAACAGGATCAAACCAAGAACCTGACTTAGGAAAGAATAAAACATCTCTCCCATACTAAACTCCTGCAGCTCTGTACAGGCCTCCTGTAACTTTCCTTAGGGTCCTAGACCATGGTGGAGCCCACCTCACACTAAGGGGAAGCTAGATGCAGAAATCTGTGAAGCCTCTGAGGTCCAACCACCAGAGAAGAAAACACGAGCTTCCTATATTTAAGCTGTCTCTATTTCAGAATGTCATTACTGGAATTCTTTTTACTGGAAGACTTTTTTTTTAACTTTAAAAGTCCTTCTCATCTTGACTTTGCAAGGCTATTTATGTGTGTACACATAAAACAGTTTCCCTAAAGCTTTTAGTTCTGTCATACCAGACTTCCCACTGAAAAGGTCATCAGAACTGAATGCTTATAGCTTTTAACCACACGAAATAGCATTGTGGTTTCTTGCCTCTAGTGAAAACATGTGTTACACCTATATTTTCAATTCTGCAGGTCCTATTAAAGAGGAGAATCAGTTAAATTGTGCATCATCCAATTTACATACAAAACCTGTATTAAGAGCCTGGCTTGGGCTGACAAAAGTCACAAATTATGACAGAAGCTATTGAACAAATTCAGTATCCAGTTACAGTCAGGTAAATCTAGAATAACAGCTCTGAAACAAATAGAGTTACCATGGTGTAAAGTCTGAAGTAATTGGCAACAGAACCTAGCCACCTGGCATTTACTCAGTTCACTAAACCTAAAGCCCTGGAAGGGTCAAGCAATGAATAACTACATAATTTGTGAGAAGAAATGTCTAGAAACCCAGGACACAGAGGTGAAATGAGGATAAATGCTTTGCTTTCACGCTGAACTTTCTGGGTTTTGTTAGTCTGAATGAGGCCATGGATATTGCTTTAATACGCCATGAATATTTGTAGTGTGAAATTCCATTCATGTAAAATACGACGTGATTCATACAGAGTTCACGTGGCAGGCCCTGGAACTTTAAAGTAGCTTGAATGCAACAGGCAGATGTATAAAACTTTAAGCAACTTTAGCTGGGATTTCTTTTTCTATACAATAAGTGTAATTGTTTCAACTATCAAACATTAACACTTGGAGACTTTAATATTTGTTTCTATATCCAGTTTACATATTTCAGAATAAACACTGAGGGCTCAAATCTGAAAAGCAAGAAGGTTGTTCACAGCAATAGTATCTTCAAGGCTCAGAAGCTTTTGTAGGGTTGCACTTGTACCCCACGTGGCAAAGCATGCCTAGAGACAGGGTATGTGGAAAATACCTTAAAATGCCTGTTAAAATACGGAGAGTACGTGCTTAAATGAATGTTACCTAAAAAAGTTAAAACCTTAATTAGGCTTCAGAATACTTGTAAGTATGTAAAACGAAACCCCCGCTGAATAACATTGCCACACTACCCTAGCCCTGGAGCAAACGGGCACTCACAAGCTCCCAGAGTCGAGAGGAATCGCACCGAAATCCCAAAGCCGAGAAGAGTTCACCTCTTTTGCAGAAGGCAACGCAATTAACACGCACGCCCCGAGCCAGCAATCACCGCCTGTTCACCG
>NW_009259588.1:5052053-5056277 GCF_000687185.1 Egretta garzetta
CCCTGGTACAAAGGGCAAATTCATTTTACGTTTCCCGAGCGCGGCGGTGGAACTGCTCGGTGCCGGACAATTCCCGCCGCTACCGGGCGCTTTGGGAGGGGAGGGAGGGGGGGCGTAGAATCTCGCTCATGGAAAGAAAAGCTGCCTGTCTTCCAGAAAATGTTAAATTCTGTCACGTCGTGTCGACAACTTACCACTAAGATGATCTGAAATGATTAGGAAGCTACAAAGTTTTCATTTCTCTATGTGCTGGGCTCTTTTAAACACCGGTTGCCACTAGCTACACGCGCCGCATGTGGAAACCCACCGGTTGCACCTTGTAGCCCAGCTTGATGTGATGAGCCCAAGCGCAAACTTGGCCTGGTGCAAAGTACTAGTACCCCTGGTACTAGTTTTCCATTTACAATGAGTGTGAGAATGCATAGTTGTAAATGACTGTACCAAAACCTATAGACCTGTCAAGTAGAAACTGACAGACCCAAACCTTAAAGCCCAAATGAATCCACAGTGTTTCTTTTTCTGAAGTGTGAGCCATGTAACCTGTACGCAGTTCACCGGCACGTACAGCCCGCTGTCTGTAGCAAAAACCTCTCGGAAGCAGCCGGAGGCCAATAACTGAGCGAGGGTTCACTGCAGGTCAGACGCTGTCCTTGGGGTGCTTCCCCAGGGATCCCATCCTGCGAATGGTTCACCAACAGTTGCTCACTTGAGATGAAAGCCCTTTCACTGCTCCCATCCTCAAGCATCAGCAGAGGGACGCAGGGGGGTTTACAGGGCTATCGCCTGCACGAGGTACCTGTCCAAGTCCCCAAACTGTACCTGCAAATCCAAATACTAGATCGAGTACCAGATCTAAATACTTCGCAGAGCACGTAACAGCCGCACATGCTTTGACAGAACATACAGTTGCAGCTGTTATTAAACACACGCAAAGCAGTCATTTTCAAACCCTGCAGAGTAAGATTTAACTTCTTGGTAACTGGAAGGTTCTTAAAAATCCGAACAGAGAGCTCAGCCTATGCATTGTTTTGATTTCGTTGTCTATCTCTGATGTTTCTTACTACTTTACAGCTTCATTGAATCTTTGCGTATACTTACCCTGAAACGTGGCCCATATAGAGATTTCCAAAATACAGTGAAACTGCTTAGATCAATTCGTATCAATTACTCATTTCACATTTGCAAGAATTTGTATTTACAAGGACAACTCTTTAAGCTTCTTAAGGGTAAGAAACAGGTGACAAGTGTGGATGATGCAACAGTCTGCTAATCCTGAAACGCTTAGATAGGGAATAAAAAGGGGAACGCAGGATGTCAGAGGTGCGCAGGACTCCCTTGGGAAACACTTTGCAAATCAGGTATTCTTATCAGTCAACAAATATAAAATATCCTGCACAAATATGCAGTGAACACTTGAAGATACTCAGCATACGTTATTAATCACACCATAAGTTAACTACATACTGCTCAAATAGTTTTCACATTTCTCGTCTTGTAAATTGTGTTAGCTTAATTATCAGTTCATGTTTAGATTCCTGCTTTCGGTAGCAATTACATAACCCTTAGATTCAAAAGCCATATAATGCTCTTAACGTTAAAGATGTGCTTGGCATTTACACAGGACTTTTCTCAGCATTTCATAGATGAGCCACTTTGACATTTCTAGAAAATATGTAGTCACATGACTGCTACAGAGAAACTGAAGTGTGTATGTGTATTCATATCACTTCATTACTAAAAAGTAGCATCTCATAATTTGTTGTTGTGGTGTTTCACTCTATGGATAAAATTCCTAACGAGGGTTACTGAGTACTTTGATGCAGGGCACTTTCTCTGCAATCTCCAGATGACCTTTTCTGTAATTTTGCCCACAGCAGATCTGCTAGTTTCTGTGTTGATGACAGGACACTGCAGTAACCAGTCACTTTGGAAATAAACGCAGTCCTGGAGGACTTCGTACACTCTGTGAAGCCTATGCTTCTGTTCCCAAAAGCTTCTCAAAAGCTGCCGTCTGCCCTGTACTGAAAGCCAGTCGGCACTGCACGCTAATACAAGCTGCTCTGAACTAACTGAAAAGAGCTGTTCATATTAATTAACAGAGGCTGGCAACCATGTTTAAAATTGGATGGCCTGGTGCACTCCAGCATACAATACAAGCTTGTAACGTATCTTCAGACATGCCAGCTTACTCTCTTTACGGCACCTTCAAACTATTTTTCACCATTTCATTTTATTGAGTTAGATTTGTCTAAGAAACATATCCTTTGATATCTAAAAGTGAGCCCAAGGTACCTCCAGGATAACTATGTTCTATGGAACTGGTGTCTGCAGATGGAGCTGGCCGTCAAACCTAAGAGAGTCCTTAGAGTCCTTAACATTGGGACTATGGCAGCAGAAGAGCAGCCTCTCCGTGATGGAATAAGAAGAGCAGGCTATAGTAGGCAGCTCTTGCATTAGCTCTAAGAACCTCTTAGAATCATCTATCCCTTTCCAATTTAGCCTTCTTCCAGAACCAAGGTTTTTAAGCTGTGTTTAGTTCCTCTCACTACACTGTGTAAACACCTTAGATAATGCTAACATTTTATACCAATCTAATCTCATCCAGGTCTTTCAACTCTCAGCTGAAACTGTATCGTTAAGTTAACCTCATCAGGTTGGATGGAGAAAAAGGCAGCAATACAGAAGCGTCGATACAGTGAAGCATCCCAAAGCAGTGTACTGAGAACAAGCATTCTTACTCAATAGTAAAAATGAGAAGATAAACCAGTTTCAGTTTCCTGTCTTGAATTTAGCAATTTCCCTTTAACACACACCTGAAATTTTCTCAAATTTCCCCCCTTCTTCTCCTAAATTCCAGTTTTGCAGGTTTTTTTTCTAGAAGTCTTTTTAATCCATATTGTCTCAATCTTGTGTGGGAGATGCAACAACCAATTATTAAACTACTCCATAAACTCATAAATCAAAAAGATAATGAAAGGCAGAGAAGTTTTCAAAAAACAGAATCAAGAAAGGTTAATTATCACAGCTGTTGAAGTTCTGCCAGAAGACACCTGTGACAAAATGCAATTTACCTGCACTGTGTCTATCAGTTCCTAAAATTCTGGATTCAGTCTGTGTTTAAGGGTCTGCCTGCTACTGAAGTGGTATGTCTTCACTAAAAGGATCAATGAAGACATTATCTTCTATTTCTCCTCAAGATGCAGCTCTAACATGGTATGTGTGGGGGACATTAACATTGGTAGTTTAATTAGGTAAGTCATCTTCATTGAGTAAACACAACCCTCTTTACAAAATGACAGTCAAATTTATCATCACAACTTGAAGCACAGGCTTTGGATGTCTTCTGTCATGATTCTGAACTAATCCAAACCCATTCATCTTATAGGAAGTAGTCTGCCATCTTCAAACATCTGTCTTGTGCCATTTGTGTGGCCCATGGCTTAACGATGAGATATTTTTGTCTCCTTATTGTGTGTTAACTTCAGGCTTGTCTAATTATGTATTGTTGGTAAATAATTTACGTTTTCCCATTTAAGGCTACCACCATCTGTGATTGCACCAGCTTTAAAAACTTTAAAAAAAAAAAGGAATCTGCATCTCTGTTGCATAAATTGGGGGGTGATTAATACAAACTCCCCAGAATTTCCTTTTGTACACAATATATGAGTTGTAGTATTCCCCGAGTATTTTCCTATTCCAGATTCTATTATTTTGTAGTATTTATATTACACATATGTCCTAGTTTTATTACCAATTCTACAGGACTGTGCTGTACGTGTGCCTAAGATGAACCATTCGCATCACTGTGACATTTTTCCCATTTCCTCTCTCTTCTTACCCCTTTACCTCCCCAAGTAAGAGCCACCTACCTACAGCTACCCACGCTAGCCAAAAAAGCTGCTGTCAGTACAACGTGGCTTTGAGACAGCCACCGGGGCTGGCTAGTTCGGGCTACTTCCTTCTCCAACGTGTTTTCAGAGTGCTCCCGCTGAAGGCCCGTTAAGCCCAGCCAGGCCTCCTCTCTGCTTTGACAATTGTATCTTGTCATAACAATTGTATCTTGTCTTGTAACTCTGGCCGGCCACAGCAGGGGGAGCGGCACGGGGCCTGTGCTCTTTTGGGGGCCGCCTGTTGAGTCCGCATTTTTCAGGGGCAAGGAGCAGACCCTCACTCTTCGGCTCCGGCTTCAGCGGCCGTTTCCTTCCGTCGGCCGCAATGGCTGCA
>NW_009259588.1:5057451-5110673 GCF_000687185.1 Egretta garzetta
ATCCTCCTTGGCCGCCGGCTCCTCCGGGCCGCTACCCATCGTCGTCGCTTTCCCCGGCCTCCGGCTCGCAAGTTAGGACCTAGGGGACAGGTGGCGAGTCGGTGGCTGAAAAGTCTTGAACGGCGGTGGAAGGTGCTGTTGTGCACGAGTATCTTTCTCGGGGCAGCATGGAGATACCCTCTCCCGGCCGAAAATAGCCCCGATTTAAGGCTTCCCAAAGGTGGATCCCAGTACTCTTTTTGGTTTTTTTCTCTAAGCAAGTTGTCCTCACGGATCTGCCTGCTGAAAAGCCAAAAAGTCTCTTACGTTCCTATCTCCTTCTGCTCCCATTGAAAGGGGGAGGAAAGACAGCATGTAGTACTTCTCTTGGTTTTTCACTTGTGCGGACAAGCAAAATTCAGAGAGTAATATCGTGAAAAAGTCGGATTATTTTTCTGTCAAATGAAGTACTGGTAGTAATACCCTGAAAGAGATTCCCACCCACACCCCCCCATGATTTAGCAAAGAGTAGTAAAGTTTCTTTTTCCCCTGACTGTTGGTAATATAACTCGTGTTTTCTGTCATTTGGAGCGCTGCTGGTTTCTGGCACCTGCTGCTATTGCATATAAGCAGTTGATTTCATTGTTGTTTATTGAATCTGACCTCTTGCAGATAATATTGGCTTTAATATCGGAAAAAGGAAATGGTTAATCATGTGATATTTTTTCCACACGGGCTTATACAGCTGATGCTGTGTTTTGTTCCAGATCCGTAAACAGTGAAAAATTTTGAAAGCTAGAATTTTTCTAAAATGAACAGGTTCCTTTGCTAGATAGACATTCCCTGTCAGTAGGAAAACGATACTTGCCAAAGTGAGATATTTTAAAGTTAATGTTTAAGCCACTTCAGATGCTAAGAAAAGACTGATCTTAAACATGCTATGTATGAAGCATTTATTCTGTTTTTTTAATCTGCAGGTCTACAACAAACAAAAAGCATTTTCAAGTCCTAAGATGTCACAGCTATTTGAATTCTGTTAATTTTTTTCTAAATTGCTCCTATTATTTTTTTTTCCTGTTCCCATTTCCCCTCTAAATATGTAGCTTTTTTAACTTATTAGGAAACTTGCATGCATAGTTAACCGTGGTCAGAAATAACTATTTTATTTATAATATGGTGCACTAAAATAGTGATATCTTAAAACAATACAGTTCTTAGTAGATAACGGTATCAGCTGCTTTGAGTGAGTGTTTCTGAACACTTCACAAAGGAGGCTTGAAGACTTGTGTGTGGAAAGAATTGATAACCTCTTAAATTGTCTTAACCAGGCTAGTTGCAGGATAGATGGCAACTCCTGAAAAATTTTGTGTGTTGTGTGTATGCAGAATACTTTTGTGTCTTAAAGACTGTGAACAATCACAGTGTGAGCACTATGACATTACTTCTGCTGTACAAGATTTTTTTTTTAAAAAGCAAGATTCCTGTATTTTTCATGTATAATGCTATATTGACGATGGTTTCCCTGACTGCTTTTTACAGAACCGTACACCATGTCTTCTGTTGTTTCATCAAAAGAAGATACAATGTCATCTGAAAAAGCAGATGAGAAACAACCTGAAACTGAAAACAAAGCTGAGGAAAGTGATGAAGATGAAGAAGAGGAAGAGGAGGAGGAGGAAGAAAAGGGTACGTGTTTTTCCACTGAATAAGTTGTCCTTTAAAAAATGCCAAGCTTATTGAATGCAGTCTCCTGTGATCTCGACTAATTGTACAATTATTGTTTAAGAGATTCCATGGCACGTCTATCTCATGGGTCATAAATTGCTTCCCAGTAGACTATAACAGGCAACACTAGAAACAGCGGTACTGACGTTCCTCAGGAAAGACTGAAGGAATTGCCAGCATCCTGGATTCCTATGCCAGGGTGGTGGCCATTGTTGTATAAACTACTAGATGATCATAAGAGGTAGTGTCCTTTATCAAATTATTTGTATAAAAATGCACATCCAGAAAAGAATTCTTTTTTTTTTGCCAGTAACACTCTGAAGTGATCCATGTTTTCAAAAGAGAAAAACTTGAAAAATCTGTGCAGTAGCTTTGGAAACAATACAGATGTCTTTGGTTAGCTACTGTGGATTAATTTACTGGGTACCAAAATTTAATTGTATTGGAGGGGGGTATTCCAGTTGACTAATTTTGTCAATAAAAATCGTGGTAGTATAGGATGAGCAAGCAAGGCAAGTTTTGTGTTATGGCATGTAATCAAAGAGGGTAGTCAAAGAATACAAGAAGTGATGAAGTAACTACTATGTAAAAATATTAATTTCCATCATGAAATCTCTAGGCACTTGTTTTGCAAATGAAAGCATCCATGGAAATAGAGCTGCAGTATGGCGCAGTGAAAACCAAGTCACTGATGATCTTGGATTCTTAAAAGAGCTGAAGTTTGTCTTTAGGAAAAGTAGTAGAAAGAAAAAGAGATTATGCTGTTTGGGAAACTAGAGTAATTAGAATTAGATTTTTAGAAATAGCTTTTTCTTGTGTACATACAAGTATGTTTTGCTGTTTTCATCAGATACATACCCCGTTTTGTTCCTGCAGATTTTGAAGCTGCTTTCACATGTTAAAGCCAGGATAGCCCATATGTTTACTGCTAAGGATAGTTTGATTTGAGGTCAAGTATTTTAATATGAAAAGTTTAGGACAAGCTTTTTCTCCTGATATAGTATCGTTAAAGTAGTGATGTGCAATGTATACATAAAACAACCTAAATTTATTCCTTACTAAGAAGTACAAGAATGACTGGGAATAGTATTCTTGTAGTATTTGTGACACTTGTATTGTGCCCTGCAGAGTGCCGCACTGTGTAGCCTTGTGAGGTGTTGTACAGTCCCACTGTACTTGTGCTTCTGCCTCTCCTGCTAATACGTATGGGCCCTCTAGTCCAGTAGTGGGAAGAGAAAGTGTCTGCAGCCATGCTGGAGCCTCCTTTTGCCCACCTGATGGTAGTGTTGTACCCAAGAGGGCTAAAGTGGAGCTGTGCATGTAGGGGCTGGGGCATCCCAGAAGGAGACTATGCAAACAATGTCAGTTCTGTACCTCAGAAAGGCAGCGAAGGGAGAGAAGGATGGGCTTCTGAAAATGCGTAGTGCTGCAGTCTGCATCGTGGGGTGAAGTTCCCTTTAGGAAATGCCTGGTCTTGTCTTCAAGGCTAAGTTGGATGCAGGATTGTGGTTGAGAACTAGAGACTCCAATATACAGCTCCATAGAATCCCATTGGCCTATTAGCCAGAGGTTTGGAAGTGTCATAGTACCTGGTTATATCATTATCGGTTTTGGTTTGCCATTTCAAAGATTCAGCGTTGTATTGCCTGTCACTACAGTCAAATCTGCTCATGTGAGGAAAAATACTGTGTTTAAGGAAGGTGTCTTTTGCAGAAAAGAGTCTCATTGTTGAAGGAAAAAGGGAGAAAAAAAAGGTAGACCGACTAACCATGCAAGTGTCCTCGTTGCAAAAGGAACCTTTTACAATTACACCAGGTAAGCTTTTGTCCTCTCACATAAGAATTGAGAGTATTGGGAATGATAATGAAACCTGTTAAAAGATCAGATTATTAACGAGTAGATGAGACCTGTCTTAAGAGTAGTGATCCATTTTAAAATAGTATAAGGCTATTATAATTATATGAAAGCCCTCTTTTATTCTGTAGCATCAACATAAACCATAAAAGTTTTATATAAATGTTTAAACTCGCCTGGAATGGGATCTTCATTACCTAGCCACTTCTAACAAAGGCAGGAGGAGCTAGAATAAAAAGAAATGCCAAGTCTGTACCCTGGTCTAGGTGGTATCAGGTAAAGAAGATAGAGACTGTCAGGATGCCTAATTGATGGGAAAAGGCCTGCTTAATATTTGACCCATTATAATGTCTGATGCTCTTCTCAAATAACTTTTTCGCTTTTTTTAAAAAACAGTAGCTATTTGAATTTATAAATACATAGGTAAAAATGAATGTGATTAATTGCATAATTGATTTTAACTGTTTCAGGAAAAGGACAAAAACTCTGTGAAATTGAAAGGATACAATTCTTTCTGAGTAAAAAGAAGACAGATGAACTTAGGAACCTGCATAAACTCCTCTACAACAGGCCAGGCACTGTAAGAACTTAAAATCCATCTTGTATATCTACTAGATCTCATGCATAGTGAAAATGTTTGTAGTATAGTTTTTATACATTTGCATGTATGGATCTGTCATTCTTTAAAAACTGCTTAGAAAATGAATATTGCAGGACCAGCTGAGCAAGCCTGTAATTTTTCTAACTCCTGTAAACTACTCTCCCTATAATAATCCTATGGAAAGGTGTACTGAATTGCAAGTTTACTTGAATATAGATTTATTTTTTTTGGGGGGGGGGGGGGGGGGGGGGAGGGCTGGTTTACCTTATGAAGTTGGAAATAATTTATGGTTCACATGCTAAAAGCTGCTGACATGCAGATTACAGTCAAAATACTCCATGTAGTTATTTTGCTCAACATAGCTTTTTCTTAGTACTTCTATTTCTTTTATGTTTGAAACCTGTTAGTGGGTTTCAGTACATTGTTACCTAGTCATTTTCTCCTTTAGTTTGCACAAAGAGTAAAAAGTAAAACTAAATTATATGTAAAATCTTAATAGTGATATAGTCTAAGACAATTAAAATATTAGTTAAAAACTGACATGCTTGCTTGTGTATTTAAGGATGAAACTTAAAGAAAATATAATAGCAAATCTTTCTTGGAGCTGTCACCCTTCCCTCTGGCACCACTTACTTGGTTGCAATTCCATTCCCCTTTGCTCTATTCTCCAATATTTAGTCTTTTGGACATAAACTTGTTGGAGAGTCTGGCTGGATTGCTGCAGCATCCCAGTGGTTTGAGTCCAATGATATGAGAATATATTTATTTGCTTCAAAATACATTCAGTTTGGAAATAGTATGGTTTCATCCAGAACTGTATTTAATCAGAATTTTTGGGAGCTCAGAATGCTGTTCTATGAAGTGAAGATCAGATGTTGTCTTGTATGCACATTCTGTATGCGCTTTGAATCATAATTAACATTTTAATAAAACATACCAATACCATCTGCACATTTTCTTTAGGTGCTGGGCAAAGATATTTACCTTTGGAAAAGGAGCTTAGCTTTGGTAAAATTATAAGCTAAAGGAGAAACACCAGGAACAAAATTTGTAGAACTATTGAAAGTGAGTTCAAATTATTCTTGATAGTGTTACAAAGATCTCAGGAGGATAAAAGATTTGGGGAAGCTTTTTAACTTATTTTTTTGTAAAAGAAGATGGAGTGAAAACAAAGAACTTTAATATATTAGGGATGTTGATGGGAGCATTTTTCCCATTATAAGGGCTGTTGCAATGAAAGTCCAACCCTGTTCAGACTGCAGGTGTAATGGTAGAAGTTGTAAATTGGATGGTATGTAAATGCAAAAATTGGTCATGCTAAAGAAGAGGTTCAAAAGTACAATCAGAGTCCTATGTAATACTTCAGAAAAGCATATAAAGCAAATCTGCTTTAGCAGATTATATAGTAAAAATAAAATGCACTATTCTGTATGGTACATTACATGGTACAAAGCACATAACAGGCTTCATATGATAATAGTTGTGGAAACCTGCAAATAACCCCACAGTATGTTCTAAACAAGCTTGAAATGGAATGTGATTTTTTTTTTTTTTTTTTTAAATTACTTGCAATGGAAAGTAATCTCTGTGTTCTGTTCTAGGTTGCTTCCCTGAAGAAGAACGTGGGTCAGTTCAGCGGGTTCCCATTTGAAAAAGGAAGTGACCAATACAAAAAGAAGGAAGAAATGTTAAAAAAGTAATGATCTCTATTGCTACATAACATATCTTGACTCATGCTATACACTCCTTTTTATTTACAAAATTTTACTTCAGATTAAATTTAAACTTTAAGCTGAGTGACTGTTTCCTAGAGCTCTATGATCTGTTTCTGAGCTCATTTTGATCACACAAACTGATCTCTTAAGACAACTTGAAATGTATTAAAAAGAGTTAAATTGCGAACATTTTATTCACAATTCCTACAGTCCTGGCTTTAACTGTTGCTTGCAAATGTGCAGATTCTTCTGCAAAGAGAGAAGACGACTCGTTCCCCAGGGCAAGCATAGTGTTGTGAATACATTGTGCTCTATTCACGGTGCAAATTTGCATCCTTCTATGCCTCAAAGCCTTCTTCCTTCAGAATCAAGGCCATTTCTGCTTATTGTATATTAAACATACAGCCTTATTCCTAGAATTCCTGTAGCAGCTAGTCTTAACAAATCTTTTTTTTTTTCTTTCTTTCTATTTTTTTTCTTTCTTTTTTACTGTCTCCCCACATAAGCTGCTTCTCTAGTAACAGGAGAAGCTGCTGCAGCTTCGTTTTGATTGGACTGGAAGGATTTAAAGATGCGCTTGCATATTTGTGCAGCTAGTTGTAACAAATGAAAGAACCGATAACTTCTACGGGATTGATTCTAAATTGTTTTTTTGTGTCAGTTTGCTGATAGTGGGAAGGCTTCCAGAATTTGTAATTTGCAAATCTTCCTTCCTCACATATTCAGTTTTCTAGGAACAGGGTTTGTCAAATACATGTGAATCTACAAGACAAACTCTGTCTCAGGATGGGAGTTTTGGCTCTTTCCCACAGCTTTAATTGGATAATACTTCCCCTTATCTGCAAAAGGTCACAAAATATTTTTCCACATTTTTTCCATATTTTCCATATGAAAGAACTGCTAGTTAAGTTTTGTTACCCTTCAGTCTTCAGCAAATATTCTGAAAACTTGGTTGCGTTATCGCTCTGATATCAAACTACTGAGCCCTTTGTGCTTGTGATACTGTGGTAAGTTCTGTTGCTCTTCGTAGCTATGTATGAAACACTGCTGATTAGATTATTAATTTATTCTGACTACGTGGTTAATTTCTGCCCACACTGTACGCTTGCATGTCATCATGTTTGAACAGCATTGAACAATATGAACAAAGGACAAAATTTATTTTGCAGAATCTTACTGTTCAGGTTATAAACTGAAAAGAATGAGGGTTGAGGTTGCTGTGTGCATTTGAGTTCTTGGATTTTGTAAGTCAGAACTACTTGCTGTGGAAGTAGTACGTTATGTTTGCTGTTATCTGCAGATGTACCTTCAAAGCATTAAAAATATGAAAATATTTGGGAGGCTATATTAATTAAAATACAAGGACAAATGCCATGTGTAATACAAGTCATAAGGAATTTTAGTTAAAGCAGCAATAGAACCATAAAAATCCTAAATTCAGTATACAAGGTCTTGAAAAGTTTGAAACAGAAACTTCAATGTTATACAGTTTTTAAATCTGTTAACAAGTTAAGTGTTTTTAACTCTATAGTATTACTGTCTTTTAAAATGTAAGAGATT
The DNA here is from genome assembly GCF_000687185.1 of Egretta garzetta. Taxonomy (NCBI): domain Eukaryota; kingdom Metazoa; phylum Chordata; class Aves; order Pelecaniformes; family Ardeidae; genus Egretta; species Egretta garzetta. The sequence goes on from NW_009259588.1 coordinate 5,064,886, forward strand.
GACTTCTGATTCTGCAGGAATAGCTTGCAAGTATTCAATGTATCCCCAAAAGCTAAACAGGAAGGCTTTTCCGCATGTTAAGATTGCACAAACTTTTTATAACCCTGTCTAGAAACATGATTGAAAGATTTGACTTAATCATTGGAAGGATGGTCGATGAACCATCATTCCTTTGAGGCAGGGAGATACACCAGACAAGTTAAGATTTCCTCTTCTCCTGCCCTAAAACATGGGAGAACAAAATTGTTCTGCCTCCTTAAAAGTCTGTGAACTTAAATGGACAGTCTGAAATTAAATGCTACTTTAAAGAAGTTGCAGGCCACCATGAAATAGTTGCACTGATCTTTTAAATAAACAATGAAAAATAAGTTTCCTTTGACTTTGATTACCAGAAATAGCTATTAAACTTGTGAAAAATGGTCAAATAATGAAACCCACCTTTTGGGCAGCATTGTACAAAATGAGCAAACAGGAAAGCATAAGCATTTGAAGGGAGGTAATAGGTAGAATAAGTAGGGGGGAGAGTGATGGGTTTTTTGTTTTGGTTGGTGGTTTTTGGTTTTTGTTTTTTGTTTTTTTTTTTTTAAATCTCACTAAGCTTGCATTCTGATGTCATACCCTCACAGGATTTGACTCTTTCTTTCCACTTTTTTTCAATACCGGTGGGACAAATGATAAAGTGGGACAATTGGTTCGAGATCCTGTTGGAGTAAAGGGGGTGGATGTCAGAGTTTCTCTTAACCTTGTATCTTCATCAGAACTACTTCTGTAAAGGGGTAAGGAACCAGAGAAAACAAGGGGAGAGCCCCTGCCCCATTAGTGTTCAAGTCTTGTACCCACTAAATTTATTCTCCAAGACTAATTCTTTCCAATGTGGTAGATTAGGAGAGATTCTGAGGAAGATCTTTTTACTAAGACTTTATAATCTTTTTAATATATCCTACTTTACACACACAATGATTTGGGAATTTTGGTTTATTTTGCTTTATGTAATATGGTGGTGGTTCTTTGCTTAACTATAGCTAAGACTGGAAATGTAGTTAAGTGTATATATTCATGTCTATTGTTAGGTTGCAGACACAAACCAGATAGCTTCTAGCAGTCAAATGTTGACCGATTGTTTTGGATGTGATACTGAATCTTTTTTTCTTTTTTTTTTTTCCTCTCCAGATTTAGAAATGCAATGTTGAAAAGTATCTGTGAAGTTCTCGACTTGGAAAGATCAGGAGTTAATAGTGAGCTGGTGACCAGAATCTTAAACTTCTTAATGCACCCAAAATCTTCAGGCAAGGTGAGATGCAGGTTGTTATGCTTGCTTTTATAGCTCTGTTCTGATGAAAAATGCAGCTGCCTCTATTCCTTATTATTTGCTTGTTACCAGTGGTGATACAGTTACTGTTCTAACTTCCTGAAGTTGCAATGGCTTCTGGAAAGAGAGTAGCTCTTCTCCTGCAGGCATCCATAATGGGGTGAGAACTTAGAAAGAAACCATATGCTTACATGTAAGTGCACCCGTTACATTCCTGTGCACTAACAATGCCTATGTTGTCAACACATGAAGTTAATTAGAAAATAGAGATATCCATACCCAAATACCATAAATAGCTTCTGCTTTGTGGATGAATGGGGAGGAATAGACATATGTAAGCAGGAAAGAAAAAGGGAAAAAAAGATACAGAGAAAGGAAATAAAACATGAAAGGACAGGAAAATAAGCAGTCAGATGTTGCCTCAGTATGCGACAAGTTGACAAGTGTATGTGGTCACATTTGGTCACACAAAATGGATTTTGTTGTAAGGCTAGGAAAACTTGCTTTCACTAGTATATGCTAGTGTACTAGATTCAGCTGCCAAGGCTACTAAAATCTATTCTTAATTTCAGTTTTTAATCTAAAAGCAACACTTAAATAGTTAGACTGTTGCTCAAGAAATTAAATTTATTCCCAGCAAACACTGGTAAGTGATGTGAACAAGGCGTATGCACGCTGCCTTAAGGACACTGGTACTGAGTGACAACAAAATGCAGCATTGCATAAGACATGGCTGAATTCCTGCCTTTAAGTCTTCTGAAGAGTTGTCAGCTAATTTGTTACCAGAAGAAAAAGCTTGCTTTTATCGACTAGGAGGGCATAGGTAGGTGAAAGGTTCCTTTCAGATTGTTCTGTCTTGCTTCCCTTCCCTAACCACCAACCTTTGAAGATTTGTTTGGGTTTTTAGCTTAAAACTGAAATTTCATTTTACTCTGCTCCATCTCTGTAATGAATTTCTGCTTACAGTGGAAATGTTACAAAATTAAGTGTACTACATAAAATCATCCTGATTTTTGTTATCAAGGCTTAGAAACCTCTAAATTTGTTTACTGTTCTGTCATGTAATTTGAAGAAGTTTATATTTTTAAAATTCACTTTTGTATTCCTACTGGATAACACACATCCCTGTCTCTTAGCCATTGCCAAAGTCGAAAAAAACACCAAGCAAAGGTGGCAAAAAAGAGCGCAGTAGCACTGGAACAACAAGAAAAGCAAAACGCACCAAGTGCCCAGAGATCTTGTCAGATGAATCCAGTAGTGAAGAAGATGAAAAGAAGGAAAAGGATGACTCTTCAGAAGAAAAAGAGAGTGAAGATGAGGTAATGAGGTTTTCTGTGTGTTTTTCAACACAGTGCTAAAAACATTTGTCACTATGTGGTTGTTATCGATAGATAATTCTTGGAATGTGCAGAGTTGGGCGTAAGTGATGTTTAACTGAATGAATGGTATGAAAGAAATGGGAACACATCTGCAATTTATAAGATATTTTTATAATTTTAGTGCATTAAAGTTAGTGAATCAATAAGATGAGGCGAAGGTTTTGATTCTTGGATGTATATCTGCACTTTATAAAACTATTTGCTATATATTTCATTTTGGGGAACCCAGGATTTCAAACATAATTGATTGCATTTCTTGTATCATCTTGTAATGAATTTATTAATGTAATTTCATAAAAATTCCCAATATCTATCTATCTTTTTTTCTGTGTAGGGTTTGATTGGACTTGATGATCTTAAAGGTCTTTTCCAACCTAAACGATTCTATGATTCTGTGATACCTAGGACACAGCTTTTAATTCAGGAGAGGTCCCTGACCTGCCTGGCTGTATTGTTTTTTGGATCTTGGTTCCATATTTTTCCTGAATTTTATGTCCTAATCTATCTTTCAGGGTTCTGTGTTTTAGGGTCTCTTTTAGGGTTCTTGGATCACAAATATAAAGTGAGCAACGTAGTAAGCAGCCTTACAAAGATCCCTGGAATCTCCAAAGAATGCTCTTCTCACTGTATTTCTGTTCTTCTGTTTTCTTTGAAACTTCTTTTAGCCTTGCAGAGTAAGAGAGAAATGAGATTAATTTTGTATTTAAATGCAAAATACCTTTCCCTGTGCATTCCCTTTCAGTCCTGTACTTTGTCACAGAATAGACAAAGTACATGGAGAGCCAGTACAAGTGTACAGCTAATTGGTATACAAAGTGTACACTGATTTGTCCATATGCCTGAAGCCTGGGAAAAAAGAAATTAAAAGGAGCTACAATATCTTCTTTTGATTTAGATGGGACTGTCTTTTTAGCCCTAATCAGAGCCCTGCAACAAACAGCAATTAGTTGACTGTTTGTGTCCAAGGAAATTGTTTATGTAAGCTATGGAACAGCTATGGCTGTAATGTAAGACCATTAGTTACTTGGGTTACATTCTGTCTGTTGCAGTGGAAGTGTGACAGAGGCTGTTAAGTAAATAGCCTGAGCTATAGAAAATAGTAACAAAAATCTTTTGTTGACAGGCCAATTTATGTAACTTTAGCAGTTTATTTTGTCACTGTCATTTTGATAGGTGTTGGTTTAAATTTTAAAATGTGGTTCAAGGAAATTCCCTATGCCTCCATGAAACAAACTTAATTCGTAGTTTGCCTTAAAACCCTACAAATGGCAAATTGACAGAGTGTGGAAATACTAAAAGTTAATTTTATATTTGTTTATCTCTTCAGCAATACAGTCTTCCTACTGCAAGGAGGGGAATATTGCTTTCAGAGGCAGGAGTTGTCTTTTAGAAAACTCTTCAAGAACTCAGTTATTAAAAAAAACCAAAGAAAAAAACCCCAACAAACAAACATATATGTCTGCCAGGCAATAGCTGAGTAGACTGAAGTCTTCAGAAACTGAAGTTGACTTGCATGGAGTAAAAGCTTAATTGTTACAAAAACACTAGTATGTCAAAATAGTTTGAATATAGGAAGTGGTGAAATGGGATATGTCTGCATTTGTACAGCTTTAAGATTGCAACATTTAAAAAAAAAAAAAAAAAAGATAAGGTTTATGACGCCCTTTAACATACTGCAGGTAGAAAGATGTAGGCAGCATATCTGCTTTGCTGCCCCAGCTGCATTGGAATTTTAGGCATGGAATAGCTGGGATAGATTGTAGTCAGAGTTGCATATCTCTCTTGATTTCTTCTCTTTCTTTAAACAATACAAACAAAAAAAAATCTTACAGTTACCTGGAAGCAAAAGATATCTTGAAATATTTTTGTGTGCTGGAGGAGCACAATTTTATAAAAAAAATGAAATGTGAGTGCTAGATTTAACTTCTGACTTTGTAGTTGGTGGTGGAGCTTTAGCAGAAACTCAAAAGCTGAAAGTTAGAAACTACAAACATTTCTTTAGAAATGGGGTGATCCTTGAGTGTGTTTTCTGAATTTCAGGAGTGAAAGTCTTTGTCCTTCATTTAATACTGCAGAGCGACTGCAACTATAACTGACCAAGCCAACATAAATAAATGCAATCTGGTTTATTAAATATCACTTTCATGAGTTGCACCAGATAAGTCATACAAACTAATCTTAATTGTTTAGATGTGATAGTTTGCTCAGTTGACGACACTGTCATTTTAAATATAAATTAGGATTATGAATTTAGTAACTACTGTTAGTTAGTTTTGGTTTATGATGTTCTTTCTCTGAAGGATGGTTTGTTTCTGGTCAGTGTTGCATGTTTGTTTCTGTGAGGAAATTTTCAGCCCTGTCGGAATACTACCTAATGATTTTGTTTGTTAAACACACATTTAATTCATGCCAAAAATGCAGTGCATTGATATGTGTATACTGTATGTATTTATGTTCCCAATTTCTTCTGTTGATGTTAACTTAATGCAATAATTTTTCGGGTTTACTAGTCACAATAATTGGAAATAATGGATTAGCTAATGTAGTTCTCATGTAGGGCAAAAAGAAATAGCTATGTGTAGTCTTAGAGAGCTATAGTATCTAGAAGTAATTGAATACAACATACCATGTCCTTTTTTAAAGGAACATCTTGAAAGTTATTTTATAAGCTAATTATAAGTAATTATGAACGGGAAGTTGTAGCACAACCAAACTACTAGTATCATCAAAAAGTTCTAACTGCTTGTACTTCACATGGACTCTTAAGCTCAATGTGAAATTTAAAATAATGTAGGAGTACTCTTTGTGGACACATTCCCCCTATGGTGTAGGGGTAGAAATTGCTAGTGAAATATAGTAATTAAATTTGCTGATTTAGTTTGTATAGACAGAAAGCCTAATTTTCATTGTGGAACGGATTGTTAGGGTAGAAACCATTATTTAAATGTTGTTTTTCTCCCTTATAGCCCCCTAGAAAAGCATCTAAAAGAGAAAAATCTAAAAAGGTGACTTCCAAAACCAAGAAAGCTGTGAAGGGTGCGAATGTCAAGAAGGCAGATAGCAGCACTACTAAAAAAAATCAGAACAGTTCTAGAAAAGGTAAATGCTTTAAATCTTCCATCATATGTTGTCTTGTAGCTTAACTGGGTTGCTTATTAGAAAGCATTTTGCACCTCATTGTGAAAGCAAATAGAATTTGGTGAATTGTTGGCTTGCTACTTGATGTTTCTTTCCTTGCAACAGTAATTAAAACAGTTCTTGGTTTGGGTATACTTTACGTAAGTTTTATTGTATACGCATATATACTTTTTATTTGCACATAAACTAAAAGTATCAGCCTAGTTCTCCCTTCTGTTGGAAGAACATTGGCAAAATTCTGTTGGTGCCTTTATAGTGACTTCACATGGATCTTGTCATTGATCCAGTAGTATATATCCCACTGTGTATGTGTCTTGTTTAGCAGTTTGATGTGCTTTTTGTTAACAGAGATAGGGGCTCTACATATGTCTTGTTGCTATTGGTTTTCTCATATCTGATCATCTGCATAAAAGGTGAATATATATATACATCGAGTTCCTTAATACCTGGGTAAAGATTGCAGCAGTGCAGGTGGTTTCTTTCTAAGCAGCTTTGCAGAAAAGGACCTGGGTAGGGGCAGATGGTTCTTGTAGACGTGAGTTGAACCCAGTTTGGCAGTGTGCCCTTGGAGTAGCAGTATTAAACACCAGCCAGGCAGGTTGGCAGCAAAGTCTTGTGGCTTTTTTTTTTTTTATTTTAATTGGTTGGAAACAGAAGTGCTGAGGTACCAACAGGCTGACTCCTGTTCTTACCTCTGCCATCAGAGTGGTTCCAAAGAATGTTTATCAATATGGTCATAGGCGCTTTATATATATAAATATAAATGCTCTTTTGTTGGTCTTGGGAAGGCTTTCTTTTAAGGATTGTATCCCTTCATTCCATTAAGAATGTGTTCATCATATCAATTATTCTATGGTCTATTTTTATTTTGCCAGGTTTTTTAAGTATATGTTCATATATATTTTTCTTGACATATACAAAATCACCACAGGGACATATACAGTGAATTGAAAAATTTCTTAATTACAGAAGTAGTTTATGAGCTGCCAGCAGGTAAATTGCAATTAGGTGTTGGGGGAAGAAGAGCTTCACCGTGAGGGCAGTCGCACAGAAACAGGGCCTGGAGCAGCTGTGGAATCCCTGTTGTTGGAGGTGTTCAGAACTCAGCCTGGCAGGGCCCTGAGCAACCAGCTCCACCTTGACCCTGTTGCGAGTAAGGGCTTAAACCAGGTGATCTCCAGAGGTCCTTCTCCACGTTAAATTCTGTGGCACTCTGAGATAACACCCACATCTCTGTCACAACTGTAGTATGAGTTATTAATGCAGCATATATCCATATTGCAAAGATACTTCATTTAATGCCAACATCGGCATATATATGCTATAATAGCACACACATCAGTTCTGATAAATTACCCTGCTTGTCAGTTTATTAAGAAAAGGAATGGTTATGCTCTTAGGCATAGAATTAGGCTGAACTTCTTTCATAGCTTTATTTCTCAGCAGAGTAAACTTGCCTCTTCTGAAGTCGGTGTATTTTCAGATTGCCTGCTGGCAGTACTAATGTGGCTGACTGTGGTGTGTTTGGATGCTTTATTTTGTCATCAACATATATATGTGTGTTTAAAAAAGTTACATATGTGTTCTGCATATATCTTATGTAATAGGTGCATAATTTCTTCTTTACTCCTACTGCATTTCTGTTTTGAGTATATGTTTGCAGTACAAAAATCAAACCGTTAAGTAGGTCTTTCTGTAAGCTGATTATGTAGATTCTTTGGCATCTGCTCTGATTTTGTCTTGTTGGCAGCAGAGGAGCTGAGTGGATGTTGGAGTCACTCTGTCTAGGTTTTTTTGCTGCTCAAAAAGATTGTAGGAATGTCCCGTACCTCTTCACTTAACTTTCTTTATGATTCTCTTCATTTGGTTTCATGGTGTTTCTGATAGCATGTTCAGTAATACAGCTTTGCAAAATTACAAGATCCTAGTGGGCAGCGCTGCTGGGGAAAAAAAAAATCCAAACTCCTTTTTAACGCAAATAAGTAGGTTTTTTAGGGCCATAATATCTCGGGTTAGAATTGCTGTAATAAATCTTTTTTTAGTTTGATAGATTAATTTAATCTGTCCCATACTTTCTACACTACATATTTATTTGTAAACTGATAGTTCGTCAACAATTATGTGGATTCGTAAATAAATGTAGTAGTGATAGCATTGGCTTTGTTTTTACTGGGTGATGTGGCAAGATGTCTATTTTAAGGGAGAACATCTGCATCAGATGTTTGGGGGAAGTCTTGGTGGCTTCTGTTTTGGAGGAAGAAAGCAGACAAATTGAAAATCTTTTATGGCAAATCAAATTATTCTTCATATTTAGAAAGCGAGTCTGAGGATAGTTCAGATGATGAACCTTTAATTAAAAAGCTGAAGAAACCACCTACAGATGAAGAGCTTAAGGAAACTGTCAAGAACTTGTTGGCCAATGCAAACTTGGAGGAGGTCACAATGAAACAAATTTGCAAGGAGGTAAGCAAACATGATTTTGCAATCTTTTTAGGCAGAAGGTTGTCTGTGAACTGACTTTTGTCATGGTTTCAGAAATGGAAGCTTGCACTCTGCACAAAGTAGCTTTGCATCGATTTATTTACTTGCCAACAGCTGTAAGAAGGAGAGCTTTAGTCTTAAGATATGCAACACTCATACCAAACGCTTAGAAGGGAAATCTCCAAAGAAAAATTAGCTACATGGAAAGTAGCAGTATTACCTCCAAAACAACTGCCATATATTAAAGTGAAAATATTTGAGATGTTGAAATGGTGCAGCAGCTTGCTACTGTCAAAAAAGGGAGGGCTATGTCCCACTCTGTACATTTCTCCTGCTCACCTTGCTCTCATTCTTCATGTGTTCTCTTTATGAGTCTATTCAACTCTCATCTGTCAGCAAAAACTGAATATTTCTCGGCTGAGTTAGTGAGTTGAATCAGTTCACAAGGAATCAATGAATTCTCATGACAGGTGCCAGGGGACCATGTGTGGCTGGAAAAGGGAAAGGTGGGGGAAAGTGACCAAAACACAGACAATACTGTTACCCTGACATTTTCTACAGTCAGTTAACTTGCATGTTTGTTTTCCTGGTAGTTCCAAGAACTTGTCTTGAGAAAATTAAACTAAAGTTATTCTTATGAGAAAACTGTATGTTTATATTCTGTACAAACTCTTTGTCATGTTTATAGTCATTCTAGAAGTCTGAAATTTGGTATACTGAAATAAAATATTCTGCATTGGTTGTCAGTGTTGGCATCTGTTTTTTGTTTGTTTGGTCCTCTCCCACCCAGTTAACCAAAGAACAGTAGTAGAATAGCACTCAAATGTGTTGACTCTTCTATTAGTCACTTGATCACAATTTTACTTATTACCAAAACATAAATAAACCTTGGGATTTGATACTTGTTTAGCTCCCTACACTAATGCAGGGGTAACTGGCTACTTAGAGAGCATGTAAGACAAAGATTAGAGAATTCTTATTTGTTTGACATGGCAAGGCATTCCAAGTTGATGTAAAAAGTTTATAGTACTAGTTTATTCAGTGACCAAACACAAAAATTACATGTATTTAAACATTTATGTGGTCAAAATAAGGACAGGAAAATAAGCTTGTCACTGTCCATAATAAACAGAGGGTATTTTGGCAGTTGTAATACTAGAAGTACCACACCAATTTTTGCCCTAATTTCATTTAAGCTCCTTCTATTCGTACAATACATTGAATGAAAGTAATTTGAGGTTTGGGGGTTTTTTTACCCTTTTTTTTTTTTTTTTTTAGGTGTATGAAAACTATCCTAGTTATGATTTATCTGACAGGAAAGACTTCATTAAAAAAACAGTCAAAGAGGTAAAGACTTTATCATTTAGAAAACATTCTGGGTTGGGTCTTTTTTTCTTCAGTCTATTAGAAAGTGGCATGGTGTCCTGCTACACTAGTTTTAATAGTCTCCTATATAGTATTGGAAGTTTAGTGCTCTGATAAACCTGAACTCTGGCTCTGATTTTTTTTTTTTTTCTTTTGCATCCCTCTTTCAAAGGTAACTGCTTCAGACTCTGTTTTCTTAGCATGCCACTGCTACTCTTAGGAACTTCTTTGATAAGCAGAACTCAAATTAAAGCTGTTTTAACTTTTGATGACTTTTACTCTCTTAAAGCTATGCATTTGCTTTAAATTACAGCCTTGACTGCAAGGACCGCTATAGTTCATGCACTGACCACATACATTCGTAGGTAACAATGCATGAGGCTGTACAAGCTCTGCAGAGCTGCAAGCTTTGGCAGTGAGAGAGGGCAAAAGAGGATAGCTAGCTTTTCTCTGTATGTGCTTCTGGTAGCACAGTTATAATGTTGCCTTTGAGTCTGCTGCACTCAGGATTAGGCCTGATCCAATCTACTCATGACAAAGGGTTTATTGTCCAGTCTGTGGTTGGTAATTTGTAAGAAAATTTTCAAGATTAATTACTTTTGCCCAAAACCTAAAAATGGAACTACAGAAGTGAGGTTCACTTAGTGCAGTTAATAAAGTAACTTTTCTTTCTCCTGTGGCTTCATTTGCAGATGTTGATATGTGGCTATCTAGAAATAGTTATGTCTATGTGCTGTGCATACATGTGTCCCTATCAGCAAAGGCATAAGAGAGCAATTTGTCTGCTTGTAGGGATGTTCTTGGTTTTTTGTGATAGCAAAAGTAGTGTATTTTCTCGATAGTCTGATGCAAAAGGAGAGGCTGTATGTAACTGGATTGAGAGAAAGGAGAGAAAACTAATACACTTCTCATTTCAGTTGATTTCATGATCTGATTTGACTGTGGGAAATGAAGATTCCTGGTTTTATGTTCCCATGGATTTGAAGATCTGATAGGCACCAGCAAAAGGAATGTGTCTTACCCTTGTGGTATTTAGTCAGAGCTGATTCTGCTGATATAATGTTAAGAATGTTGATGTAAATTGCTTCGTGTATTTTTTTTTTTTTTGAAACAAAACAAAACTGCATTTGATGCAGTTTTTAGTTGGACATACTTAAGTTTCGTGCATGGCAATAAATGTTCCCTTTTTTATAGCTTTTGTACATTTTTGAATTGCTTTGTATAACTAGATTCATTAGAACCATTGTAGCTTTTTAGTGTGGATTACTAGCTTGCAGGAGATTTTAAAATCAAGAAAGATGAAAGCTGCTTATCTGCACATGTACATGCAGAGACTCGAATATTGCAGTATTGGTTATAAAGATATTTTGAATACATATCCATTCTGAAAATAACAAGAGTTAGTCACATGTTAATGTCTTTTATATTCTGATACACTCTACAGATGCAGAATTATTCTAAATCTAGATTACTGTCTTGCATGTGTAGGCACTGAGAGAACTGTCAAAGCATGGTAACTAATTGGCATATAGATGTTATTTTTGTACTTTTAAAAGGCTTTCTGTTGTGTATATAAAGTTATTTCAGATTTCTTTTGTGCAAATCAGTTTTTTAATCTTATCTTAGGATTCATGACATGAAATGTCAATATCCAGCAGAGAGGCTGTGATGAAAAGTAGTATGCAGAAGTTTCATGAAACTGCAAAAAAGTCGAGGTTCTACGATGTTTGTCCCATCCTACCTTGTACAGAAACTAAACTGTAGTTTTATACTTAAGCTTTTCAGCGTTTAACTTTGTACAAAAGACTACAGATACATTTGTTTCAATGGCTTGACATAGTGAATAAAATCCCTCCAAAGGCTATGGGAAAACTTCTAAAGTTCACTTTGCAAAAAGTCTTGTACTTCAGTGTCTTGACTTGATGGCCTAGCATCTCAGAAGTGGGTATCCAAGATGTACAGCTGGGAGGCTCGATAGCTTTAGAAGCCCACAGTGGGGCTTCTGAATCAGACGGCGCTGATGTGTGTTGTTAAGCTCTCTTCTGTACGGGAAAGCTCTTCTGAACCTGAGCCTTGGTGCCTCAATGTGAACAGTGGTACTTTTAAGCATGCAGTCTTGAACTTCAGCCTGCAGCTTTTTGGATCAAAGTGAAGTCTTTGCATAAATTTTTGTTGTTCAGGTTTCTGTTCTACATACACCTTGTTGTTAATATGGGAAGTCCTACACCTAAAATCATGAAACTAATCGTTGCCAAAGTGTGGGCTGCCATTAATGCAGTGAGCACGGAATCCCTCTGACTGTAGTATTGCTGGAAAGACAAAGCATATTTTTTTGAATTTTATTATTGTACAGTTGAGAAATAAGGGTTCATAAATGATCTAAATTCTGGAAATGTTCAGCCAGTTAGACTATTAATCTTCACACACTTCTTGAATTTCTTTGCGTGTAATCATTTATAATAAGGCTGAATGTAATGGGGGGTTTTTTGTATTCAATAAATGTCTTTCACAAAAATGTAAATCAATTTTGATGATCTAACATTTGCTTAAATGTATAGTAAAAAAAAATTATACAGAAACAAGGTTGTTGTCTTTATCTCATCTGGTAGAAACTAATCAAGCCTGATTTAGAAGGCTTCTCTGCATTAAAGATACTATTGCTGAAATGTATGTCCTTGTACCAGGGTAAGATTTTTTTTTTGTCTTCTGTGAGGTTGGTTTGGTTTTGGTTTTGGTTTTATTTTCTGTGAAGTATCTTAGCATAAAGAACACTTCTTAATTTGAAATCAAAACCATCAAAAGTTTCCAAGTCCCGCTTAAAAGCAGTAAGATATGTGTGTCAAGTTTTCGTGAGTTTTTGGATGGATTTTCTACAAATACTTGAACTGCCTTATGATTTTTACGTAAATATACAAGTCAGTTTTAATTATGTGAGTCAGGAAGTGTTTTTAAGATGAGTGACTCCCAAGTATAAACATTTTTTTTTATAGTCTAAATTCTAATGAAAACTTACAAAAGGATAGTATACTTCTATTTATTGTGTATATGCATTACTTGGCACTTTGGAATTGCGCAGATGGAATGGAAATGAACTCTACATCCTTCAAATACTTTGTTTAAATATCTTGACTACAACTCAATGTAGTCTTCAACAGAGAAGAAATGTCTGAGCTGTTTCACTGCTAATCCATACCAGTCTGGCTGCATCTGATACAAGATTCCAGTTTATTCTACAATGGAGGGAAAGGCTGAAAGACAACACTAAAAGGTAAATAAGATGTCGTGCTTATCCTGATGCTATTGGATTAAAAACACAGCTGATCTGGGCTCTAATTCCTGTACAGAGATGCTCATAAAGGGTAGAAACTGGCTAACTAGATAAAAGGTAACTGAATAAAGTGTTCAGGCATATACCTTCCAGATGCTTAAGACTATGTCCTGACCATTGTATTCTAGAAAAATAGTCCTAATGTCTCGCTTTGATTGCTTACAGCGTAATTCCTACAGTCCAGTGTATTGATTCCTCTGTTTAGTGAAGTCTTTGGTATTCAGTACTTTGATCGGTGACCTGCAAAACCACACAAATGAACCTGGATGACTTGCTTACATGAACAACTGTTCTTATGAGTGAGCTTGGCACTTGAAGTAACAGTATGTGGGTCCTGTAGGAGAAGGAAGATGGAGAGGGCTAGGTGGGGAAAGGGAAGAGTAGAAATTTTGAGTTGAGAGGTTTCATGTCTTCAGGAAAAGAGCTGAGTTGGAGTTATGTGGTAACCTATGGTTACGAATTTAAGAAGATACAACTTTTAAGTGCCACCCCACTTTTTTCCAGAAGCTCTAGACTAATAGCCTTCTTGGACCTGAGAGAGCTCCTTACAGCATCTGTGTTCTTTCTGTATTACCTGGTTACAAGGCACATGGCGAAGCAAGATCTATGAATGTATAGGTTTTGATTAGCCACAGCTAAGCGGGACTTAAAAATAACCCTTTTGGAGCCCAGTGTTTAATCTGGCCAAATAATGCCCCTGGCAAGTCAGCATGGTGATTTCAGTAAGGTTTATTAGCTCTGTTGCTGTTTGATAGAGAGAGAGTGGGTCATGACCACTTGGGTAGATCTCATTATTCCTGTGTCCAAATCAGAAAATGGACCATAATCAAGTAGCTTTTGAGCTAGATGAAAGCATTCCTGAAATTACTTTTGGTGGTGGTGGTTGTCATTATTTTAGTTCCCCTTATTTAGGGAGAACAGTGGAAAATCTATAAGGCACCAGAATACTGTCTGAAAACTTGCAATAAGAAGTTTAGTAAAAAAGTTTAAAAATATCTAGGAATACTGACATTTCTTCAAAGAAATGTCTCTTCTGCCTTTAATTCGGAAATACTTATTAAAGCAAGCAGCTGGAAGTTTTAGGTCTAAACATTTATTAAGACGGACCTTGACTTGTAAGGCAAGTGGGCTCACAGGAACCTCATAAAAGTCAAAAAAAGCAAATGCAGTGTCCTCCTCCTGGGGTGGAACAACGGTCTGGGTGGGGACAGTGGTTTCTTTCTAAGCAGCTTTGCAGAAAAGGACCTGGGTGGGGGCAGATGGTTCTTGCAGACATGAGTTGAACCCAGCTTGGCAGTGTGCCCTTGTGGTAAGGACACTGAGAGCACTCTGGGCTGTTTCAGCAAGTGCGTAGGCAGCAGGTTGAGGGAAGTGGTTATTGGCCCCTGTTCAGCACTTGTGAGCCTGCCTTGGGAGCGCTGTGTCCAGCTCTGGGCTCCCTGGTGCAAGGACAGGCATGGACATACTGGGGCGAGTCCAGCAGAGGGTCGCCAAGATGGCCAGGGGGCTGGAGCAGACGATGTAGGAGGGGAAGCAGAGAGAGCTGGGCTTGTTTGGCCTTAAGAAGGTATGGATAAAGGGGGATCACGCTGCAGTCCACAACTACCCAAAGGGAGAGTATGGGGAAGGCAGGGCCGGGCTCTGCTTGGAGGTGCGTAGCAAGAGGATGGGAGGCACCGGACACAAGCTGCCAGCAGGTAAATTGCAATTAGGTGTTGGGGGAAGAAAAGCTTCACCGTGAGGGCAGTCGCACAGAAACAGGGCCTGGAGCAGCTGTGGAATCCCTGTTGTTGGAGGTGTTCAGAACTCAGCCTGGCAGGGCCCTGAGCAACCAGCTCCACCTTGACCCTGTTGCGAGTAAGGGCTTAAACCAGGTGATTTCCAGAGGTCCTGGGGATAAGAGCATGGCAATATTTCATAACTTGCCCTGCCTTTTCAACCTGACCTTGTTCACTGGACTGCATTCAGTCATAGCCTTGCTACTTCACTTTTAGACAGCTGGGCTAAAAGGAAAATATTCTCTCACCAACTAATTTTTTGAAGGACTGTCATTCATTGGGGGAGTGTGATGAAATCTGATTTTTACTTTATTTTAAAAGCATCATTAGTATTTTGTTTTCATTTTAAAGATTGTTATTCTTAGACTGAAGTTAACATTTTTTCAAGACCAGCATCAGGTGTAAGGAAAATAACTTCTTGCAGGGACTTAGCACTAGGAGAACAAAGCACATCCTCGGGATACTGGATGAGCACTTCAAAGTGTGTATGACAAGGTTAGGATAAAGCAATGAATCTTCCAGAGAGTAAGACTTTCACTGGTTCAGACCTACATGTGTTACTGGTTGAAATAAACTTTAAAAGGGAGTAGAAATAGTTTGTTTTTTTTTTTAAGTTGTCTGCAGACTTACTTACACTAAATGTACCTCTAACCCCCCTTCAAGAAGAACAATGTAGGTAAGTGTTATGAGAATGTCAATTTTTTTTTTTGTATTTTAAATGTTTTGGGTATGTAGTTAGGCATGCACATGTGTATAGTTATCTGTGCTTGTAAGAAGCTTTCAGGACCATGATCCTACAAAAGTGTTCATACTACAGTTATTCAGTGAAAAGCATTAAGTGGTTCTCTGTTGATTTTTCTGACTGTTTTAAAATTATAGGTAGTGCTTCTAAACAATTATAATTTTAGCTTTATTTTCCTTAGCCAGAGGAAATTATCTGATACAAGCTTATGAATTGCTTTGTAAACCTTTGAGGCAAAAGACACTGATTTTTATGGCTTTGTCCAAATAACAGCAAAGTTAGTACTTAGAGCTCAGAGAAGGCTGTAGAGCAGCACTTCTGAGGAATTGTCTAGCTGTAAAGAATATACTAAAATGAAATCTTAAATCAATATCAAATGTAACAAAAAAGTAGGCTTAGCCACTTGTTAAATTTAAAGAAAAAAAACCAACCAGAACAGGAGCATCCTGTGGATACTTTCCAGTTTTATTCTGCTGCCATTACATAGTCACACAGAAGAGTTGAAGTGTAACAGATCATGCTCTGCATTCAAATATTTTTGATAACATTTAAACAAATCTCCTCAAAGAAAACATTCCCCGATTCTTTATTTGCAGGGAATAAATTAAACAAGAAAAACACATACATGCTTGAAATAAATTTTAACATAGGTATTAAAAAAGTTTTGGGGAACATTAATTAAAGAATGAAGTCTCAGAACCAGCCTGATGTTCTTACACATTTCAAATTAACGTAAGTTAAAATGGAACATACTTATTTTATTTACTCCTCAAACTTAAGTGCAGCACAAGGCAGTTTGAGTAAGTGCTTCAGCATCAAAATAATATACAAATAATTAATAGACTAGGCCATTGGTAAATTTATCATTTGTTACCCTTTTTTTAATGCTATAAGAAATGTGCAGCAGCTAAAGCCAAATGTGACAGTATTTGTTCATGTCCATCTCTATTTTCTAGAATATAGGATTTATCTACCTGTGAAGTTGCAGATAGATTAAAAACCCCAAGTACAAATTAACAGGATGGAAGCATATGCCTAAAATCAAGCATGTTCAAACAAAACTGGACTGCAGAAATGTATGCTGAGCTCAACTTTCTAGACAGTTCCTACCTAAAGAGTGGTGTGTTTATATGTCACTAAGCTGACTAAAGCTTTAACCAAGGTCAGCTGAAGCAGCCATTGAATATAATGTTTTGGTCTTGTAGTAATAAGCTTTTTTCCCCAGCTTCAGAAGCTCCCCTCCTAATAATTTTGTCATATACGATAAAGGAACTTGGAACTCAAACATGTGCAGCTCTCAATCTTTTCTAGTTATGCTAGAAGTTGGCCTGTAATTTATGAAATTAACAAAGTGCAAATGATTACCAAAAGCAAAATCTGATGTCTGATTATCATTTACCATCAGAAGATTTTGTCTTGCTTCTTATAGCCTTTAAATTACAGTTTAATACTCGGACATACTTTAAAACTGTACATACTAGCATTTATGTAGAGGAAAATTATGAACAGTTACACTTTTCCTATTAATCCATATAATTCAGCTTTAAGAAGCAGAACAGAATATATATCTGAAAAACATCTAGTTATATAAACATCTTCACCTTGTAAATTAGAGATTAAATAAAGGTATTTAACAATATCATAGCTACTCTAAAACCAAAATAATAAGTATTTAAAAAGAACTGCGTTTATTCAGTAGGATTTTTTCTTAAGGTTGCTTGTCGGTTTTTTTCCAAGGATACAGCTTTTTGGAAATAAGCACTGTAACTCAAGAAGTTCCTGTGTCATTCTTAAATGAAGAGATTTAAAAAAAGAAAAGAGTCGATGTATGAGAATGAGGGGGGAAAAGAGTAAGTGCTTACTTTCCTTCCAGAAATCATGAGGTCTGTGCCGTAAAGTTAAAGGGAAGGTGTGGAGAAAGAGATCTAAAAGTTGGTTTTAATTTTTTTTTTTCATTAATACCGTTTTAGTGGAACAGTATTACAACAGATATCCTTGTTGTGTCTGTCTTCTACTGAAAAATATTTTATTTTTTTTCCCTGTCCCATGGAAAAACTATTAGATAGATATTTAGCCCTTACTGAATTACTCCCTCAAGTTGTTTTTACTAATACTTTAATAATTAAAGAAAAAAAAAAAAAACTTCAAGTCAAAGTGCAAGCCACCTTGTTTCAGCCCTTCATAAGTGTTAATGTTTTTC
Organism: Egretta garzetta; assembly: GCF_000687185.1. Classification (NCBI taxonomy): domain Eukaryota; kingdom Metazoa; phylum Chordata; class Aves; order Pelecaniformes; family Ardeidae; genus Egretta; species Egretta garzetta. The sequence continues at coordinate 5,082,606 of NW_009259588.1, forward strand.
CTCATTCATCTTCACTTATTTTTTAAATATAAAAGCTGAATGAGCCATTAGGAACTTAGAGTCCTTCACCCCCCATTTCAGTAGATAGTTCCTCTACTCAGCCCAAATGAATTTTGAAGTTTGTTTTGAAAATAACCATAGAAATATTGTATTTTTAAGCTGCCCTGTTTCTACATGATCAGAAGCATTAAGCAAATCTAAACTTAGCCTATTATTGTAACAAGAATTTCTCTGACTAAAAAAAAACCCAAACTTTGAAATAAAGTAATGTTAAAAGTTAATTTTTCAAGTTTTTACTAGCTACAATAACCTTTCTATGATTGCACTGTAAACTGTTCCAAGCCATCTGATTTAAAGGAACAAACTCGATATTCCAAAGCCCACTCAGTGGAGGCTAAGAATATGAAAGATATTATAGAAAAGGTTATTGATTGCAAGTGGAAAGTATGATAGTAGAGTTCCTTCCTACGATAATTCTAAATTTTGTCTAGGCTATTTGGGCTTTTGGGAGCAAGTTTGAACTCCTATGAGCATAATCAACCTGAGAAGCACAGTTAGTGGAAAATTCCCATCATCATTACTAACTGCCAGCATTTTTAATGCTGTATGCTAAATTAGTCGTGTTTTAACCTGACCTTCTGAAATGAAGGTTTACAATAGCATGACTTGAGCCATACAGAAGAGGACTCTCAACAGAAGTTCTCCTAGTTAAGCTGTGGCCAGGGACTCCAATGTCTCTTGCTAGTAATACCTTAGCTGGAAAAAAAAAGAAAAACCCAACAATATGTATTGTCAGGGCTTAAAAGGGGGGTGGGGGAGAAAGAGGAAAAAGAAGATGAAGATTTTATCTTCAGGTACCATATTCTATTTAAGTACCACTTAGGAAAAAGGCAGCAAATAGGAAACTTGAAGATAGGTTTACCCACAGAAAACAATTAAAAATATATCTATAAACACAAAATTTCATTACTTAAAATGCTGCTATTTTGCTCGCTTCTCGAACCCCACTCAAGTAAGCTCCTGTAACGGTCTGAGGAAAGTGCCTATTTGTGGCCTGTGTTAAAAAAAAAAAAAAAAAAAGAAAAAAGAAAAAAGTTAATTGTTTCTAAAACTATTAGATAGAATTTCAGTTTGTAAGATCAGTTTTGGTTTATGTTAGCATATACCAACATTTTTAAAAGCCATGGAAAACTTCTTAGAAAGAATTGAGGAGGAAATATTTAAGGTTTTTAGCAACTTCAAAATTTGCAGGCAAGTCAACTAGCAAAATTAGTCGTCTGTTTTGCCATCTGCACTTTAGTGGGGCAGGTAAGTTCTGTTCCAGTATAGAATGCACCTATACCATCAGCAGCATGCATTTGTTATGTTACACACAAATGGAGTAACAGAGACTATTTGACTAAAAAAGCAAGTGTATTGTATAGTCCTGTCGTGTTCTGCGCTTATTGGTTACACAGTTCACTCCTGAGCTGAAATATTTGGCAGACTTTCCATGCCCAATAATATGAATAAAGAGGGTTCTGTGTGAAAATCAAGAAACATTAACGTACTTAGGTAACAATATTTATACGCTACCTCTAGATTAATGGTGTTCATAAGAGAGAGTTCCACGATAACCTTAATCAACAGTAACAAAGATACTTACCTCACCAGCAAAAAAAATTTTTCCTTGTATGTCTTCAGCTATAATGTCATAAGCTTCACCACTGCCACCTGTTTTTACAAAACTATATGCCATCTGGAGCCAAGGGTCTTTGCTCCATCGAGTAACAAAAAACTTGACTGGGTCAGGAACCTCCTGCATAATCAAAATAGAAGTTATGCGCTGCAAAGAAAAGCTTGCTTTTTGCATTGCTGTTTCTCATAAACAGTTTCTTGTAATCTTTAGAGTATGTAGTATTATTATGACACAGATCACATTCCAGAATGCAATTCCAATTTTCTTTATTACACTACTAGCCACAAAGATAATTTTGTTTGCTAGGCTTGCCTGATGTCTAAAACATCACAGTTGCACTGTTTTGAATGCAACAAATCCAGACATTGTAATATACCTAGAACTACACATGAGAAAAAAAAAAATTCTCCTCGAAATACATAAATACTCTTGCAAAGAGACAAAATACCACTATTAACATCATTCAACATGTCTTTATGTATAAAGTAAGCAGTTTCTATCTTGGTAAGGCATGATGCTTTACTGCTTCTAGCTTGTTAAAATGTCATCTTCATTTTGGAGATAATTTTATTCTAATGGAGAAATAACATTACTTATCTAAGATCAGAAAATGAGCTGGCTTGAAAACTAGGTTCAGGGAGAAAACAAAAAACAAAGTCAGAGTGTCTGTAGCTAAGTCACAACAGTAATACTGTGTATTCTTTGTCACACTGCAGCATACAAATTCCACACAATTCTACCAAAAAGAGCCTGGATAACAATTGTATGAAGGCTTAGTCAACTACAGCTGTCTTACTCTTGAGGGGCTTATGACAAGTAAACAGAAGCACCCCTGGTTGCCTCGTACGCACATCTGGTATCAACAAATAGACTATTCCATTCAGGTAGCACATGAGAGACTAAAGCTCAAGCAAATCAAGACAATGGCTGGCCAAGTATGGCAAGTTTCACGGACATCCCAGAAGAAGTTCTGGTGCACCCCTGGAAGCTATCTTGTCTTTGAAAATCCTACTGCATTGTGGACAGCTGACTGAAATTCACAACTGCTATAAACCATGGAGACAGATGCAAAAATCACTTCTACACCAGAGTGGCACCAGAATCCAAGACCTGTTTGGTACCTCGGACGTTCTGATGAGATCAAAATAGCAGGTATGTGGACTTACATTGCATATGATTCTGGTAACTGTAAAGCCACTACCAAAAGTATATTTTCTAGGAAAAGTTGGGCTTTCAGATGCTTGTTTTTCCACGATCGTTAATCCTAACATCTGAACTATCAGTAAAACTTGAGAGATCACCTATGAATATTAACACAAGCATTCCTTGGGATCTAACTGCAATTTAACGAAGGCAGCTACTGTCTATACAGTGGAATGCAAATAACATTACTAAGTGATAGCCTTCTGCTTGCCCCAGATTTCTCTCACTTTTCATATTAGTTATTATCCAGATGATGAGCTGGGGGAAGAAAAAAAAAAAAAAGGCAGACATTTTTATTTAATGGTTTTTTACAGTCAGGATGTAGGCCCTTGCTAGATCATTTTGCCTGTACACATCCATCCCCAGACAGCTCAGGAAGGGTTGTTTCTTATTAGAAGAGCAAGGGATTTGTTTGGTTTGGGGGCGGGGGGGTTGTAGTTTCAGTTGCTTTTTACATGGAGGGAGGGGGAATCACAATCATTAGCTTAAAGCTTTTATGATGTATTGGAAGTTGTGATGACCAAAAAAAAAAAAAGCTTGGAAAAAGTGACAGCTAAGAAGTGTATTTGTGTTACCTGCCTAAAGTACTGATTTTAATTAATTTTCCTTTCTAAAAGGACTTTAAAGTACAATAGTTCCTTTCTGGTTTTCAATTCATTACCTTTTTCCTTCAGACAGATCTAAGCTACTTCAATTCACATTCTTCACACGAGACCAAACGCTGTGTTTTTAGCATACCTCAAAGGAAGCATGTTACCTCAAACTGACAGGAAAAGTAGTTTAAAACGTCAAATGTTTTCCTGTACATCATGAATTAATACAATGGAAAGCTGTACCTCTGTTGGCAAATTAACTCATCTCTTAAGAGGCCTCTCTTACCTGCTCCTTAAACAGCTCTCGAAGTACCGTCATACACTGTTGCAGTACTTGTTTATCATCTAAATTCCTAATGGTTGTCACAGCATCTCCAGTGACCACTGACATTAAAATGCTTTGTTTGCCCTAAAAACAAGACATTAACATGTGAGAACATTCTGAAATTACTAGGTTATTAAGTATTTCTTCAAGAGTCCCTTTTAATTGGTATTGACAAAGAGATTTTTCAACTGCAAAGCAACTTTTGTTCTAGAGGAAAGCAAGTTTAATTCCTTAGAGTAAAGGGTGTCTATTCTACAGTACTTATGCTCAAATTACTAACATCTTCTGGTGTCTTGTTCACAGATCTCTGTCTTACGGTCAGCCCCTTTTACAACTTGCTGAATTAACTGAAAACTTCCTATCTACCTATTTAAAGGCTACGCCAAAAGATTTGACACTTACAGTGGTGTTTTTTGTGAGAGAACTCTTAAGCTCCAGTTCCGTGCCAAAATTCGATCTCAACTGTACTCCAATTTCAAAAGGTGCTAACAAAGAGAATCTACTTGAATAGTAGTTAGGTATGTTTTGGATTAGGCCAATACTATGTTCTTACCAGCAGATTTTGGGCCAAGAACTGAAAGTTCAGTTCTACTGATGTTTCCTTCCACTCCAAGAAATCTCCTACCATGCAGGAGTTTCAAAGATGAAGTGGTGACTATAGAATAGCACACAGGTTCTCAGCTCCTTTAAAAGAACCCTCCCTCTCTTATTTATATAAGTCAATTCTTCTGTTACTAAATTTGATAGCTGGCAGAGAATAGCTATCAAGCAAATTAAGTATTGCATCTAGTGTCTCTAGACAGCACCAACACACTGAACCACATGCAGAATGAGCTTAAAAGTAATGAAGAGCAAACTTCTTTAAGGAAAGTCATATGCAAGTACAGATAGTATAGTAACAATCTTCACAGGATGGTTTCCTTTTGGAGTAAGCCATAAGGTTACAAAATGGCCTTTTAATTGCTGCCAAGTAGTAAGCCACAGTAGTTGTAAAAGCATGAAAAGGTAAGATATAAATGTGTAATGTGTCTGCTTGGAACTGGCAGGGAAGAGAAACACAATGTCAATGCATTGGTTTGAATTTGTTTTGAAATTCATGAGTTTGGGACTGACTCTACAGACCTCAGTTTCACACAAAACCTAGTGTTTATCACAGAATCATAGAATGTTTTGGGTTGGAAGGCACCCCCAGAGGTCATCTAGTCCAACCCCCCTGCAGTGAGCAGGGACACCGCTAACTAGATCAGGTTGCTCAGAGCCGCGTCCAACCCGGCTTTGAATGCTTCCAGGGATGGGGCCTCCACTGCCTCTCTGGGCAACCCACTCCAGTGTTTCACCACCCTCATTGTAAAGAATTTCTTCCTTACAGCTAGTCTACACCTATCCTGCTTCAGTTTAAAATCATTACCCCTTGCCCTATCGCAACATAAGACCCTGCTAAAAAGCCTGTCCCCATCTTTCCTATAGGCCCCCTTTAAGTACTGAAAGGCCACAATCAGGTCTCCCTGCAGCCTTCTCTTCTCCAGGCTGAACAAGCCCAACTCTCTCAGCCTGTCCTCATAGGAGAGGTGCTCCAGCCCTGAGATCATTTTTAATAGCCCTCCCCTGGACCCGCTCCAACAGGTCCATGTCCTTCTTGTGCTGAGGGCCCCAGAGCTGGACACAGGGCTCCAGGTGGGGTCTCACCAGAGCAGTGCAGAGGGGCAGAATCACCTCCCTCGCCCTGCTGGCCACACTTCTCTTGATGCAGCCCAGGGTACGGTTGGCCTTCTGGGCTGCCAGTGCACATTGCCAGCTCATGTCCAGCTTTTCATCCACCAGCACCCCAAAGTCCCTCTCGACAGGGCTGCTCTCACTCCTTTCTTCCCCCAGACTGTACTGATACCAGGGGTTACCCAGATCCAGGTGCAGGACCTTGCACTTGGCCTTGTTGAACCTCATGAGGTTCACACAGGCCCACCTCTCCAGCCTGTCCAGGTCTCTTTGGATGACATCCCGTCCTTGTGGCACTTCTGCCACTCCACATAGTTATTCAGGCTAGTGCAAGCCATCAAGTCTTAATAAGCCAGCATGATCTTTTTAGCAGGATTTTTAGCTGATGTAAATAAGGGGACAGAATTCCTAAAGTGGAAGTGACTGGTAGACCTTTTCCCATAATTAGTATATCTATGGTCAGGTATTACAGACTCGTTTTCATGATAGTTTGAGAATAAAAGCATTAACTTGCTTGTGTATTATTTTGTATCCAAATGTAGGAAAATATTCCCAATTATTACAATAAAGTATTGATCAGCTTTTTCTTAATAAATAACACATTTCCACTTCTTTTAGCAGTTGGGGAGGAAGAGGAAAATTTCCATTGTTCAGTAATTATTGCACCTAGATTTCAAACTGAATTTCTGAAGGGCCAACAGAAAATATAGCTAGCATGCGATACCTCTGGATCCATGTCATAGAAAACACTGAAGAGCCCACGTTGGCTGGAATTGGGTGGAACGTGACCAAAGAAATCAGCTCCTTGTATTTTACTGTCCCAAAATCTATATGGAAACTGCAAGGCAATCTAGAGAGAGGGTGAGAGAGAGATGGAATTAAAGCATTTCATACCACGAAACTCATAACTGGATACAGCATATGATGTTCTTCTAATTCTTTTTCCCTTTTCCACTCTACTAGAGGCACCCAGTTCTGTGAGAGGGTCTCAACAGAAAATATATGGGCCTGTTCTCCAAGGGGGACAGGGAAGGAAAAAAAACCCACTAGTCTCACAAATTGCAAATGCACTGACGGTATCAGATTCACCATGGAATTCACTATGGAAAACGCTCAAGAAATTCAGCAGAATTTTTACAAACCTAATGTGGAACTTAGTGACCCCATCCTGTGTGGGGAGTTTCTGAATCCTGCCTTTAAATGTCAACATTGTTACAATCCTGTTTCTGGCATTATGGCTGTTACTGTTTTGTTCTAGGACTGATCTTTTCAGGAGACGCTATCTTTTTGCATTGGGAAAGGGTAGATTTTACACTGGTCAAATACATAACTTTTAGTATTCTTCTGATATTTTATTTATTTATTAGGTCGAAAGGACCTGGAATAAGCATATTATTAGAATTTTGGACGATCCAAGACCATCATGAAGGCTTGCTTAAAATTAGGCATAAAATGTTTAAGCTGTGAAGTGATTCTGCAAACAATTTCTTTTAAAACCCCATTAAGTTGGGAAATTGAAGAAACAGAAATACATGTGATCCCTGATAGCATTTTGCTCTGCTGGGCTACTGTATACTAGTAAAATCAAATGCATAATAAATTCTGAGATTTATTGCAAAAGCAACAGGGACAAAGCAGCCAATGTTTCTGTGAAAAGAAAATTAAATTTAATCTGAAATTACTTACTTTCTCAATGATTCCTGCTCCCAAACTATTAATGGCTTTAATTTTTTTTTCTGACAGTGGAGGATTAAACTGAATGGCATTTTTCTGAAGAAGGGCCAGTGGTACAGTCACTAATACCTGAAAGAAATAATTGCAATCACAACAGCAGCAAGAGCTGAATACTGCACTTATGCCTCACAGCATTCTGTTAACTATCTTGGATTATTCTTGTAGGATGTAGCATAATACTCACCAGACATCTCTAGATTAGTATCTGGTTTTACTCCCCACTAATGGGAAACCCATGTCTTTCATTCAGGTGAGAACAGATTCCTGCAGTTCAGCGTGACTAACCATGCTACTAATTTTAATACCTCCTGTAAATAGCTCTCAGATTAACAAAACTGTCTTTCTGAAAGGAAAGAATATGGTCATTGTTTTGGTTTGGGTTTTCTTCCTTCATAGATCCCTCTCTAAAAGACGCTCAGTAACACTACTGATGTCAATCCAATCTTGATCAAGTTTATGTATAATTTTAAAAATTACTAAAAGCTAAGTTATGCAGCATGAAGCAGGTGGGGATACAGGGAATAAGGAAGAGTGAGAAATATGGTTTTTCAAGTCCTGCATACCAAAGGAAAAAATTTTAACAGGGCAGACTCACGTACTAAATGGGGTAAAGCTGAGCAGGGAATAGAACCAGAAAACATAACTGTGACTTCAAAGACCACATAAAAATCTATTTGTTTCACAGTTTTAGTGCTATGTTTACAGTATTTAGTTCTTCAAATCAACTAGTGCTCAAAACTCAAGCATGCTCAATGAAAAATAGGTCTAGGACATCCAAATATAGGTCACTAGTATATATGAGTTTTCATCTTTGAGAGTGGGGAGAAATGGGACTAAATAGTCTTAGGGGGGTGGGGGGGAGGGGGAAGGACAAGTACAATGGTCAATATTGTTCTTGTGTTCCCTAAAATCCTTAATATTAAAGCATACTGGGTACCTTTTGCGTTGTCCACACTGTTCCATCTGCAGTAGTGATCTGTACTTCTTCACCAGAATAGTCAATACTCTGTACCTATTGAAAGACAAATTCAAGAAGATTATACCACTAAACCTACATATGCAATGCAAATTCAGATAAGAATAGCTAATATAGTACCAGTCTGCAAACCAGAAATTGTAGAACACAAGTTTCTGGAGAAATATCGAGAAAAAAAAAAAAAAGAGCCTCCATGGAAGCTGAAAAAGAAAAATCATCATGATTTTAACATATAAGCTCATTGTATCATAATATTTAAGGACTCATAGTCCTGAAAGAAGACTTCCAGAAATCCTGAAGTTGTCCTTTCCTTTCTTAAAGACAAGTCGAAATAACCACAGGCACAGATTTGCCTGGTCCAAAAGAATACAAAGATATGATTGGGTGCTTCACAGCAATCCAAGACAGGCACTGCATCAACATTTTCCAGACTCACTGGGAAATTCAGCCGGATGTCCAGCCCTTCTGCCAATTTATCAATCACAGTAGAATATCCCACAGTTAGTAGAGTGTGATCTCCAGCAAACTGGGCAAAAAATTCATTGTGGTCCCATGAGCGTGCAGATACCTGTGGACAGAACATACTAGCTGTCTCTACTGGTGAGGTGACATGGGTACTAGCAAAGGTCCCGCAGTATAGTAGCAGCCACCCTAATTCCCTTCGCAACTAGAAAAAAAGTGTATCACCAGAATGTATGGCAATGCTGACAAAAGCAAACGGCTTATTTACCTAGGGCCACTATACAACATATGAATTGCTGGATTAAGAAATGTCATAATATGGGTTGGTCACTAGGAGGTAATTTACAGTTCTGTTTGGTAGAGAAAACAAGGAAAGTAGTACAAAAATTCAGGTGGATTGCAGGGTATTTATCTCAGTTTTCTGTCTCTAGCAAGGAAATCAGACTTTACAGCCTTAAGAGTTCCATTTTTGTTTGAAGTCTTATTTACCAACGTGAAGGGGAAAATAAGATACAAAAAAAAATCTCAATGGAATTTTTCTGTCACCTTTGGAGGTTCTTCCCCATGATACCTTCCACTGACCTTCTCCCGCCACCCCTGCAAACCCATAGTTAGTACAACGGTAATATTTGCACTAAGCAATCACCACTGAGCAGTGAAAAATCTGAAGCAGTTCTCAAACTGCTATTGTAATGCCAATTCCTATCACTGCAGTTGCATTCACTTCATATTTTGATTTTAAAATTGAAGGCAAGATAGATTTCAGTGTTTTTCTTATCTCCCCTGGGTGGCTTGACATATCAAAGTATTTTCCATTGACTGCCCTGGTATAGCACTGTCTTGCAGATTTTTGTTATGTTCTTATGTGCTTCTCAGTTCAGATCAGATTTGTGCATCTGCAGATACCAATCAGCTGTCCCACTACCGTAGTACAATTGACCCTAAACATCTTTAACCCAAGCAACAGGACCGAGTAAATAATGCACTGCAAACAACATCACACTTTGATATTTCCTGAACCTGTTTGGTTAAAATTGAAGTCACGAGGAAAGCCAAGTATCACATAGTCAACAGAATACCTAGGAGTGGTGAACTGGGGCCCACCGTCAGGGTGTTGGAACACTTCAGAAGTTAAATGCATTTATTCTCAAGATACCTAGCAAGGTAGAGAAATACCTCAGTTTTTAAACACAGAACTGAGAAGCAGAAGTCACACACATCATCTGAGGAAGAGTAGCTCTGCTGTGAATCCTACCACCCAGCATTTCAGCAAAATGCCGTACTCCACTGCACCATCTACTCTGAACTTCTACGTTAAAGAGGATGTCGCTGGGAAGCATATCACGAACTCCCATCAGTTACCTAAGGCAGTGCTGGAGTCTGTGTCTCAATGCTTTTAAGCCACAGGTTAGGAATGCAGGAACAGTTTAGAGATAGCTGATTCTTCCTTTGGGGCCGTGGGGTGGATCATACGACTTCTCAATGTTACTTCCAACCCTATTTTCTATGAAGCTCAACCACTTCAGACCAGAGCTGCCAAAACTCACCTGAGAGAGATTGCTGCCACAGGCATACTCCAAATTACTGAGATGGAACTGTAGTACTTTTTCTTCCAGCTCACTGAACTGGATACCAGACTCCTGAATAAAGGCTTTATAGATCTCTTGTATTTTTTCTGTGAAAGAACATGTTTAAAATAAGAATATACCACCATTCATCAGAAGTCCTACTGCATTTCAATGTGCTATTCTATGGATCATGAGATTTTCAAGCTTATTGCTAAGTTGCACTAAGATGTTTTTCTTCTCATAGAAAAAAACCACAAGATCTTTCCGGTGATAAAATACAACTTTGTTGTTTAATCATAGGTTTCCCTAGTAAAGTCATCTTCTTCAAAAAGGAAACATACATAGCTTCAGGAAAAAAAAAAAAAAAAAAAAAAAAGGTTAAAATTATTTAAAAGGGAAAAAAAAATGAAACACTGTGCAACAGCACAGCTGGGCTAGCCAGTTGAGACAGGAGAAAAATTGTTTAGCTATCTTCAATAGACAGTTGAAGCTATTTCAAGGAAAAATACACTTCAAGATAATGGAGAATCCTAGAATCCTTGCAAATAAATCCTGCTTAATTTTTACAAAACCAAAAAAGCAGAGAAATTTGATCCAGAGTTCACTAAAGAATATAGGAGTTACCAATTCTGTCTTACAGAATCCATGCTAAAAAGATTTGGGAGGCAGACATTTCTGAGCAAGTTTATTTTTCCTTGTTGAATGTGCTTGCATGCTGTAAGTGTGGTGGGAGGCGTTACCAATGGAGATGGGACTATTCTTGGCAGCAGAAGGCTTTGATCAGGCTCTTTTTTAGACAGCTTAGTCAAAAAGTAGAAGAGTTATGGCTAGTTATGGCCTGCTTCAGCAAGAAGCAAGTCTTTTGAACTGCTAGTGCCACTGGTTATACTGAAAAAGCTACCTCATGAAAATAAGGTACTACATCAGAAGTCATACAGTATTATAAAAGCCTTCAAATTAGACTTCCTTAAAAGTTACAAGTGACGTTTTGGTCTGTGTGTATACAATAGTCAATCTCCCTTTGTCCTCCATAGAGCCAGGTTATCACTGTTGGACTTAAGGTCAGACGTACAGCCATACACTTCTAAAAATGTCCGATGTAAAAGCCAATTTAATATAAAACTCTGTGAATACAGCAAACATCTTCACTTTGCAATACAACTCCCACTTACCACCAAGAGGAACATCCTGATGTTGGGTTTTATCTTTTCTCCACTCCGAGACGACATCTAGGATGGCATTGAAATGAAAGTCCATACGTTTATCAATAGTGGGATCTGTTATCCTTCCACCTTCCTGGATCAAGTCACATTTCTCCCCTAGTTTGTGCATTTTAATGCCAAGCTTAAGAAAAAGACATTTTATTGCTTTTTAAGTATAGAAAAACTACAGTGCCTAGCCTGCTCAAAGTTATTTACAGTAAGGTGAATCCCTCAGATTTCAGTGATGCCACTTGAAAAACATCCAGGATTTTAAATAATTAGTCAGATTAACTCAAAACTCTCATTCTCCTAAAACTGGAATACCAAAACCCCTTCTATCTGTTAATTGTCCACAAACTGTTGTTTCTGGCTTTTCCATCCTTTTCTTTATTGGGCATTTCCAGAAACCTCATCTCCAACTTTTCCAGCAGGCCAGGGACTAGTACAGAGATGTTGGGTCTGGTAATCAAACACGATGAACCAGTCTCCCTCATTTCTACCTCACCTTATTCTCTAAATCACCATTAAAATCCGTTCTTTTCTACAACTTTCTGGTGCCAGATGCCCAAACAGTTCCCTGCATTCAGGAATTGACAGGATGTTGCTTGCCAGTTACCACCAGTTTAATTAACAAACAGGCAAAGAAGGAAATTATTTGTAATTAAACCTAGTATCTTGCTCTGCTTGTATCCAACTTGTGTCAAACACACAAGAGAGCTAAGTCAGAATAAAGACCTTTTTATGTTCCACAGAGTCAGTCTAGGGAAAATAGCACAAATAAAGCGCTAACTTCTTCCTAGGGCCTTGTCACTTAGGGTGCGCTCCAGGGTTTTTCACATATCCTCACATCTCTCTAGGCCGTTGGTCACTGCTGTAGATCTCTTCAAGATACAGTGGTACTTTGAATGAAAGTTGACATCTAATGACCACAAAGGGATGGGCACCCAATGTGTATTCAGAAGTCATTGCTCTTCACCTCATAACCGAAACATGATTTTAAAAAGGAAAAAAAAAAATTTTTTTTTTCTTCATGACACTAAAGAGCACTAAACAGTTAAACCAGCATGGCTGGATTTGCATGCCTCTCTGAAGAAAATCTGTACTCAGGTTCCACTTGGAAAAATGCAGCTTCCTTCCCCAAAACACACCAAACCAAGCCAAATCAACAACAAAAATAATAAAAAAAAACCCCAACCTTGTTACATATTCATCTTAACTTGTGCGTAATTGACTAGAAATATAGAGCCTGAGCAAAGGCGAGTCTGTCATAGAACTATTTATTACAACAACATAGCAATAGCCTCCCACAGCAAAGCCTTTCTTAGCTCTAAGGAAGTCTGGCGGGGACCTTTTGCATTACTGCCTCCAGAAGAGGGGCGAAAAAGTGGTTTCCTCTGGTACTGAAGCTGGAGCCGCCTTGTTTTTCTTTACATAATGTGCCCAAAACCATTCTGTAGCCTTTCTCTGTCCCTAACTGTTATCAAAGACGTAATAGCAACACAGAGTTTACTTACAATGCAGAACAGTGCTTTAATCATGTCATGAAAAAGGACTCCCACCCTTACCCAGCCACCCAAACCTGGCTTAAACCACAGTTTTTCACTAGTGATAATGCATGACCACTGCAGGGAACCCACTTGCTCACACATTAGTGCCATTGGGTTGTTGACACATCCATTGACGATTTGTGCACCTCTTCCAACAGTGACTCCTTTGAACGTCTTATCGTCCCACACTCGGCCACCAATTCTGTCTTTAGCTTCTAAGATAATGACCTATGACACAACGCAGCTTAGTAAATTGTAAGATTTGATTATATGAAACATACCTGTTCAACTCCAGAGCAAAGGGGGAAACAAAACAAAACAAAAAAACCCCCAAGCAATCCAGCAGTGCTAACAATTCTTAACACTTTATTTTCATTTGTGGATATAGCTAATTTATGCATTTAAATTGTCTTTTAAAGGCTACCCTTTGGGATATACACATATAAAATAACTGTTACTTTAAGAAACAACTCTTAACAAAAATAAGCCTTCTTTTTAAAAAAGCTAAAGACCTATTCAGGAAGTCTCAAAATTGGAGCTTAAGGCATGCTGCAGGCTGTGGAACACAGTGATCTGGGTGCAATGTCCATCTGAGGAAGTCCATACACCTTTCAAAAAAATTTATTCCTGGGGTATTTCAACAAAACCACATTCTTATGTATTTCCACCATTCATACATACCTCCTTCAGCATCCATGACTTGTCACGGGCAGATGCAGGGTCCTGGACCAGATGTCTAACTGAGTATGTTTCCCCTTACTTATATTATCTTTTTATTTTCAGATGAAGTCTTTTTAGAGAACTTGCATCTCTCCAGAATAGTAGAAAGCAAGAAGGTGTATGTGTGTATATATATATAACATATTTTATATATTAAAAAAAAGTCCTGCCAGTTGATATTTATGTATTTTACTGCAGGATGGCTTTCCGCAGGACTTGATGTGCAAAAAGGCTGCACTGCAATTTGCTATTTAGCAACCAAAGAATGAGATAATGGGGCTATAGGATTCAGGTTTTTATATAGATACATGAACATATAAATCCAGAAAGTCAGATGCTTATTCATTTCCTTAAACATCAGCCCTGCAAACACTTCATGTGTTAGGAGTCCCATAGATTTTCATAAGAATATTCTGATGTGTAAAATTATGTCAACATGTAAATATTGTGAGATCACACTGTCAATAATGATAAATATGAGGGGAAAGGGAAATACATGTGGCTTGCTTGTTTTTAATAAGCAACAACTACCCAAAGGGCACAAAGGAAAGAAAATTTCACCTCATTTAAACAGCCATCATCTACAGTCCAATTATTTGGACATGAATATCCATATCTCCCTTTTCCTCCCAACACAAGTTTATGTAAAACATTCACTGCATGCTTTGTTGACTTTTAGATACAAATAAATGCTAGTTTTAAACAGTAGACTTACTCAATAAGCCCCCAGATTTTACAAATTAATCAGGATGCCTTATACATAAATGTTTGCAACAAGAATGTAATTTTTTTCATTTTCATGCTTTAAAAGCAGAGGAAGTCTGATTTTTTAAGTAATGCACTCTAAAGTTTCTTACCTTAATTCCAAAGTTGTGCAGTTGCCGGGCTGCTGCTAATCCTGCTGCACCAGCCCCAACAATGATGACAGATTTCTAAAAAAATAATAAAAGATTTAAAGTAAAAAAAAATATAGTTAGAACTAAAATAGAAAATATCATTGCACACATTTTCTTCTTGCTCAAGTTAAAAATACCTGTAGGTTTCAGAAGTCTAGGCTCTCTTGTCCTCTAAAGTAATCAGTGGTAACTTTTAAAGATGATAGTGCATTTAATATAGAGAAAAGATCAACTGTAGCTTTGAAAGGAGTTACAATTTTCAAGCACTTTCAAAGCAGATGTCTCCATTTCTTTTAACAGAAACAGCTGAAGTTATCAGTCAAGTAACAAAAAATCTAACTGAAGCTGTCAGACAAGAAACACACTTACCTTGTAATGATTTCAATCACAAATTGGGTTGACCAGTAAAAACTATTTTATAAATTAAAGAGATATACAAATACACTTTCCAAACATAAATCAGCTTACAATTTCTAGGAGATATTCCATTACAGAATACATTAATTTGATAAGTTTCTGTGTGCTGTCAAGCAAATTGCTAGTCATAAATATGTACCCTTTAATCATAGTTCTTGCAAACCCTCACTTCCTCACTATGGAAGCAGAGGTGTATTACAAGGTTAAACCATGAGAAGAACCTAAGTGTATTGTGTATTTTTCACACAGTTCCCACCCATTTGAGAAGCTCATAAGAAGCACAAATCCATAGGACTCAATTCCATAGATTTTTGTGCAAACAAAAACCTTGCTGGGAGGAGTCCCACGTCTGTAGTTTCCACAGCCATTGAAGGCAGATGAGAACCGTGGAAAACATGCAACGTGTTTGCTTTTGGATGCAATTTTTACATAAATGGTTAGAATCACAAGTAACGAGCAAAAAATCCAGAACCAAAAAAATATTACATGTGCCATGTAGTTTTATAGCACTAATAATGTAGGGATTATTACAGCAACTTACATTGTGGTATTCTTTAGGAAGGAGATACTGGTCAGGACTGACTGATAAAATCCCTGTATTAATTAGCCCTTTCCTTGTCATAAAATAAAGTATCCTCTCCATTTCCTGCACACAACGAATACGCACGAGCCCCCGAACAATGATATGATGGATACATTTTTGAGGGGTAAGAGCCTCCTGCAAAGGAGAAAAAGAACAGAAAGTGTTGATTATCTAATACTCAATTTTTTCATGTACTTATGTTATACTTAAACTGTAAACTAGATGGTAAAAATTAATCATGAATCAGGTTTCTAAGAGCGTTTTAAAATCAAGTTTTGTGGAAGTTTCTTGCTAGCCAGCTTTACACAGTAAGCCAACAATTAAATAAGATAGATTAACATGGAGAAAAAGCAAATGAGCCTAGAAGATACTCTTGCAAATTCCATGGCTTGCTCCGTTAGAACAGGAATGGTACTGAAATGCATCCCTGATTGCAAAATTAATCTACCTGGTAGCCATGCTCACAATGACATTCCAGTAAAATCCATTCCAAATAAAAAAACAGATTAATATCTAAAACCTTCACATAAATACAGACATCAGTATGTGAACAGTTTGATGTGTGAAACTCCAGCGGTTCCTTGAAGGCAGTGTCACAGAGTTAGCATAAGTAAAAGACAATCGCTTCCCTTTCCAACAGTCATATGAAAAAAAAAAAAAAAAAAATCATAAAGCACCCCCAAACACAGTTTAGAAATGTTCACGCATCCCTCTAAAAGTTAAAACTCTACTGAGTCTGCCCAGCTATTAATACTTTTAAAACTTTTGTATTTTACTGCAAAAGAAGCTCCTAGACGTTAAAACTCAAAAAAACCCCAAACAAACCCAACCAAAAATAAAACACACCCCAAAAAAACCCCCACAACAACAAACTAGCCAGTCTTAGAATGTATTTTCAAAAGAATGGGAGCAATTTTTCTGGTGCGTAAGGAGACATCTAAGAAGGGAGTCCAATCCCTAAGAAGAGAGTTGTCGTGGTTTAACCCAGCAGGTCCCCAGCTCCCCAGCCAACTCCCCCCAGATTCTATACTGAGCATGACATCCTATGGTCTGGAATAGCCCTTTGGCCAGTGGGGGTCAGCTGTCCTGGCTGTGCCCCCTCCCAGCTTCTTGTGCACCTGGCATAGCAGGGGAAGCTGAAAACCTCCTTGACTGGTCTAAGCACTATGCCAGCTACTAGGAGGAAAGTTAACTCTGTCCCAGCCAAAACCAGGACAAGAGTCTGCATCCCCCAAAAGTAGCTGTTATTTGTAAACAAACTAAATACTAGCATCTCTTACCTTGCAGTTTGTGTACCACAGAGCCAAAATCAGGTTTCTCAAAGCCAAGTACATGGTAGGGTCTCGTGAATATTCTGGGAACTCATAGAGCTCATCCAGTTCCATGACATCTGGCCTCACACAAAGTGCTTTCCCACATTCATTGGGCTGGTAAAAAGGCTGGAAATACTTGTTCATGCCTGCAACTGAATAAAGACACACCAAGAACTAGTCATATTCCATCGTATCTTCATCACATCCTTTTCCCTCCAAGATGATCCATTGACCCTCGCACAGATAAAAAGTAACGAAGCCTTCCAGCCCCTAGCCACCTTCAGAATGATTTAATTTATATTGCTCTCCCCTCTCCTACCCTCCAGGCTGTGCAGTATTCATTATTGTCCTGCTACCTGATGGGTACGCCTTGGACCTATTGGAGCTTAAGTTTTGTCAGAGAAACAGTATGTGCCCTTGGATGCCATGATGAGTCCAACGAGGAACAGGATCTAAACTCAAGTCAGAGGTCTAGCATCGCCGTACAGGCTCATGCAGTCCTCTGAACCCCTTTCATCTTCAACTCCCAATACTGCCCAGAGTGGGTAGTAACTAAAAATAATCATCTTCCATGCGCAGTATTGGTAGCTCTGCGTAATGAAGTTTTCTGTTTGTTAAGCAGATAAATATCTGTTGAATAGGTGAACAGATTTATTTTCAGCACCTAAGCAGAGCAAAGCCTGCTGAGACAACACAGAAGCTGAACTTTACTCAAAGCGCTCTCTCTGGGATGATTATGGGAATCCTGAATTACCTTTCTCCATACCTGACCTATTCTGCAGATCCGCACTCCCGGGCTGTCAGTCTCGGAGCTGTCATTAGCAAAACAATTAACCTAAACAGAATCTGAGCGCCTTAAGAAATCAAATCCTTTTCTTCAAAGCCCCAAAGCTCCGCAATATCAAAACTAGCAGAATCGTGTTTTGTTTTGATAAATCTTCATTTCCTTAAGAAGGCAAACAATCTTTTACGTGCCCGCATGTTAATTTCCCATTTCTATAAAAAAATGACAGTTGGTAAACAAAAAGTCTGTGCAGTCTGTGCTTACTCCCTAAAGAAATGCCATACGAAGTGTATTGCCTTTATCTTACAAACGAGTAAATTGCATCAAAGAAGTAGAGAGGCAGTCACACAGAGAGTGTGTATTAGTGCTGAGAACAGAACCAGTATTTCTGAACCAGGAGCAGTATGTGCCTTATAAACTCAGTTATAAGACAAAATTTATCACACCTATTTGAGCAACAGAGCCCTGCAGATGGCCCTTACCAGTCAAATTAGGCACGCTCTTTAAGTGCTCTAACTTCACAAGGTTGGATTCACCAGGTAACCGATTAGTGCTGGTACAGGATGGACTCATGCCCACGCAGTCTGGATAATATGCAGCTAGAAAGGGAGCTGCCACACTGTCTTTCAGCAAAGGAGGGAGTATGAGCATGGAGTACCACCAATGGTCTGAAACTTCAGCCACTCTCTGGCCAAGCGGAGAAGTGAAGGAAAGAGGGGAGAAGAGAACACGTCAGTACTTTGAAAACGGTGGAAAATGAACCAATTCCCCCCCCTCCCTCCAAAACTGAGACCAAAAAGCACTAGCAGTACCAATCTCAGAATTGCAAGTCATGAAGACATTGTCTCTCCCTCTTTCCCCTTCCTCAGCCTGACACAGAAAACCTGTAGCATTAATCTCTTCCTCAGAAATGGAGCTGAAACTTCACAAACTCCACACGCACGTGGAAAGCAGATGAGACATGCCATGACAACACACCTATGCCTTATCAGGCCCTTTGTAAAACATTTACGGTCCTTTATGCATCCAGCAATCTGAACTTAGAAAAGTCTACACTAACTGACCAATTTAATTTAGATTCTGCTGTCCCCATCAAAGACCTTCTAAAACCCTAGCAAACGCTGATGATTCAGCCTTAATTTACAAATAAAACATGCATTAAGGAAACAAAACCACAAAGCTTCTACAAGAGTCAACAATAAGCTTGAACATGTTTCCTGGGATAGAGGTACCTCACTTGTCAACATTGGCTTATTGAACATCAGCTCATACTAAATCTGAAATGCAGGGTTACATGATCATAAACCCATTGAAACACCAACATACACCAAGTCTGGGTTTGTATTGTGAGGGAGAGGAGGGAGAAAACACGTTTTGATGTTCTCTCGCCATTTTCAAAAAGAGGAGACTAGAAGCTTGGCTAAAAATAGAAACCACCTGAAAGACAGGGAAATTTTAGGATGGGGAATTTTATTTGAAGGCTGGCAACTGAATACTGCTTTGCCTGATCAAAAATGAGAATTAGAAGTAAACCTTGAATCACAGGCCACAACTTAAAGACACCACAAACCACCTGAAAGCTAACTGGTATGGCAAGGGAAAAGAGGAAAAAGATGAGAAAGTAGAAGGCCCTAGGCTCTGTTGCAAATAGTGTCTTATGGTTTCCTGAGCAAAATGCATAAATACCGCCATAATTGGCCAAAGGACCAAGAAAATGAAAGAAATATGCCGTGCTTTAAGATTGCTTTCATATTCTAGGACAAATGAGGAGGAGCAGCCACTACTCACCAAGTCCTCAGGCATGGAACACTGGTCTGAGCCCTCAGTCTGAAAGAAAAGTGAATAGTATCAGAGCTGTTCTTAAGCTGTATTACAAAAATGAAATATAAACCAAAGTAATTTTTCTATGGCATAGTTCTTTAAACCTAAAAAAACCAAAATAAAAATGTGTTAGTCTTCTGTAGTAGAGGTAACTGTGTTAGTAAAAATAAATAGTAGAGAAATGCATAGTTAACAAACGCAACACACCATAAAGCAGAAACACCCCAGAAAATGTTTCTCATTTGTTAAGTTAGTTTCTACCGATCAGACATTAAAATATACATTCTGTTCCACGAAATGGAGTGGAACACTTGAACAAACAAACAAAAATATACATGGAGTTTTATAGAAAATATCTGGAAATATCCCACATTTTCCAGAAAGACTCTTCCAGTCTAGACTACTAAAAAAGTTTCTCATTTATTTTAAGAGTATCTCTATCACAAAGTTTCAAGATTAAATGCTGACCCTTCTGATTTTCATATGGTTGGTATTTTCATGTTATGTTTTTAACTATATAGATTCTATGGAACTATAAAGTTATGTTCATGCCAAAGCTGAAAGTTTTTGTGTAAAGCCCCATGACAGACTTGCTAGAAATTAATAAAAGCTCATCAAACTTTTCAGACGCTTTTCTCAATAACGAAGTATGGCCAAATAAAACCAAAATAAACATTTTGATGTATGTCTATTTTGTACATGCTGATATCCCTAGCTTCAGAATGAAGGATTTTACAATTGACTGTGCAGACAAAGATATTCCAGATACTTCTTTCTTGACATTTCCACTCGGAAAACAAAAAGTCCAAACAGCACGTAGGTCAGTCACTGCGCAGCTCTCCAGGCCATCAGACAATCATTTTGACATTAGAAACATTAAGCAGCAAACAAGAAATTAATGTCTGCAAACAAGAAACATGAACTTGTTGTTAGTTTCAATATGAGCAAAACTCATCCGTGTTACCTTGGTGGAATTGTTCAGTTTCATACCACATCTGTAGGTTTTTGCTATTTGTGGTGTCAGCTGGATTTCCTTTGTCAGCTGACGCCATTTACCACAGTCTGGCTTTGTGCACTGCACCTACAAGTCAAAAAACAAACATGTTTTTACTTGCTGCCATCTGATTACAGATAAGATTAATGAAGCATAACTAACCAATTCGAAAGCAGGGAGATGCGAGGAAGTTGTCAAATATAATTGTTAAATTCGTTCCCATGTAATCCTCAGGTCATAAGTAAGACATTTGATATACAGAAACCTTGTGCCCATCTCTTTTAAGACTGAATTTCTCCAGAACGTAACTCGAAAATTAATTCAACACCCAGTTACTATGGTCTTCAGTGGGTTTTTGAGGCAAAACCACATTGTTCACCACTTCAAAAACAACAACAAAAAAAACCCCCAACAGCAACAGCAAACTTTCATTCCATTCCAGTCTCTCTTCTTCTGCTCTACCAGGGAAATGCAAAAGCTGGAAGTCTTTCACACTCATATTTTCCTGTAACTGGCACGCTCCCTTTTCCTCACCGAGTCTTATTCTAGCTGAACCTCACACATCTTAGCTGCTACTTCATTGAAAAGCAACAGAAGGTTGTTCTTTGTTGGAGACTTTCTCCACACCCCACAACAGAGGAGCTGATCAGAACTACCATCTTGAGACACCCCCCCCAACTCAGCTAACCTGCTGCTTGAACATACAATATCAGAAACTTATATCAGAACATCACATTGAAACATACCCTATTAAATAAATCACCCTCTATCTTACCCAGTAAGGAAGCTGTTGATCAGCCATGAAGGCTTTTGGACTGGGCTCACTTTTACCATTGCTTGTCCAAATCCTTTTCCAGGCAGTATATTTCTCATAACCATCTTTATGGCTAAGAAGAATGAAAAAAGAAAACAGCAAGCAGTCAGAAAATTGAGTATCTGGTTCATTTCAAGCAACAGCAGTTATTCTAAAATTAAACATTTTATATAAGGATAGAGAAATAAGGCTGTAGAGAGTCCTATATTTTTCCTGTTAAAAAAGGAGAAAGTCAGGGTTCTTACGGTAGCAATAAATTGCATCCTGACCACTACATCCTCTTGATCATGAGCACGCTTCCCCGTATCTAAGGCCTGGACTCAGTCACAGCTACTGCTGAGCACAGGAGCACCCAACAGTCTCAGTAGCGAGGGACTCAACTCCTGCCCAGATGAGAAGGAGCTTGGAGCTGAAAGCACTCTCTGAGCCTGATCGAACCACAAGAGTTAAATCCGCTCACTGATTTGATGTCACAGAGAGGCAAGGTCTCCTGAACTCACATGGTAAAGTGAATTTGCTTTATAAAGGAAAATAGATTTACTTAAAACTGTTCTTCTCATTTCAAATTCTCTGATGTTGTTTTAAAAAAAGACAAAACTTCAGAATAACTGTACACACAAACCAGCCTGCCTAAAGCAACCAGTTTTGTTCATGCTGCTACATTTAAGTTGACGATTAATCCATACAATGCCTGCAGTTTTAGCACCAATATCTAAGCCTCACTTTGAATAAAGAAAGCGCAGGGGACAAGTCTTCGTATTACGTTTAGGTACATGATGTTTCAACAGCTCTAACATTTGCCAAGTTTTGATAAGCACTGAAAAGGCACAACCTTAATTGGCAAATCTACCTTCGGTAATAGTGGTCAAAACATTCATTGCAGAAGTGTTCCCCACAGGAAAGATGATACCATCTAGACGTATACCCATTCTTAGCACATCTGTAATGCAGGAGACACAGAAATAGTTTTATGACACATTTTTAAAAAAAAAAAAAAAAAAAAAATATCTTTCTATTTGTGACAGTAGCACATTCTAGAACGTGAACAAAATACTCAGGACAAGACAGGGCTTTATGTTACATTCATAAAGGCTGAATTGCACAAGGCACTGCAGTCATACAAATTAACAGTAAGATCATTTCAATTGTCTCAAACATTTCCAGTTTCCAAACTAAGCAACACCAGATGCAAAGGAGGCAAAATGTACACAATGTGCAGTTTTATAGTTGGTCTGGCTTCCAGCAGCCTCCTGCTAACAATGGTCCACTGAGCCCGTCTTTAGTACCCTTTAAGCAGACATTTCCTGAACATGAAATGCGTTTGCTCTTACAATATGTGCTGTGACACACTAAGTGTTTTGCAAACGTATAAGACAACAAAGTCTCTCTCCACGGGAGCTTACAGTTCCTTTACTTTGTTCCATCTTGTTCTGGTATTAGTGCAGGGATGGGAGGGATCATTTAAATTATTATTTTTCTTGTACATGTGATCAATTGATTCATAAATCATTTCAACATCCCGTCCCCAGAACAACTGACAAAACTATAAAGGCAAATCTGAACACAAAACAGATGCTGCCTATTTTTTTTCACGTGACCGAGTTGGCTGTGATTTTAACCCAATGAGAGAAAACCCTGAGGAAGCAGTTACACATTCTGGGCATTTACTATTACTCTGAGAAAGAAATATCCATTAGCAAAGATTATACTCATCAGACAAAGCAATCACTCTTCACTTTGAAAACTCTCATTAAACTCAATTAAATGGTTCAAGATAAATGCATGAGGTAAAAAGCAGTGAGCTAAGCTACTAAACTGAAATAGCCATGAAATGATCTCATCTCAAATAAATAATGTTGAAAGTATGTAAAATAACTCAAAAAGATGACTAAGCAGTATCTATTGTTTCCTAAATAAAAAACCTAGCATCACCAATACTGACCTCCCAGGTGCTCACTCCCCCTACAAGTCTCTTACCCAACCACCAAGACACTTGGCTTTCCTATGACAACATGCAGAACACATTGACTTCCTGCTACCAAAGAACGCTCCACGTAGCTACCTAAATGAAGCACTGAACTATTTTGTAGCATTGGAAAATAAATAAAAAAAGGAAAGTTTGTCTCAATTACCAGGGAGGGAGGAACACTATGTAATTACAGTCTTCCTACTGCATAATGAGGTCTACCATGTTACTTAATATAGATACACCTTGCCAGTATCATGCATTCAGTACCGCCAGGGTCAGAATGCAAAAGGGCTTATGCAAGTACATGGAAAGCCACGAACAACTCAAGAACACAGAGTTCAAGTATGTACGACTGTCTCCCAAGACCTAAAGTTTCAAGGTCAGAATCTCACCTCAGACTGCAACACATTCCAACGAAAGAGTGATAAAGACTTTCTGCAGTAGATGAGGGTTTCATTTTCCATCTTGAAAGCAAGTTTAGCTTCCTCGGATTACACTAATATGCTCTCAGTTTCACTGGAGCAAGGCGTGTTCCAGAAGACACCATTAATAATAACATAAATAAGCGTACGCTAAAGATATTCTATATCTGAATTAGCAACTTGCACAGTAGAAAGTTATCCACAACAGGAATAACTTCTGACATTTTCCTGGCATCTTACGACTCGTATTAGTACCTTCCAATTCTCCCTCTGCATTTAGAAACAAAGGGATTTTTCAGAATATAGTTAGGATCCTAAACTTCAGCTGCAAGTTTAGAAAAGTCCATAGGAAATGCAAGTAAAAAGAAAGACAACCTTTCAGCTGCACTGGCAAAGCAAACAGGACATGTTGCAGTGCATCCAGCTTTTTCACACTTTCTATATTTCTTCTCTGACGCTTCATCATCATCATCTGCTGCTTCAGCCGCTTTCTTCTTCACCTAATAAAGAATAACTGAAATCTGACCACAAATGACACAAATGCATCTTCTATGAAATGGCATTCAGACAGTTTTGCAGCTTGTGAGTAGCATCAGATGGCTAAAATGGTACTAATGAAAATGTTTGTATCCATTGTGAAATAGCTGCAGCATGAAACAGCTGTCAAAGTAGGTCAGTTTTTCTACAAAAAAAAAAAAACAAAAAAAAAACCAGCCCAAAACAGTAAGGCTGGAAATATCATTTAAAGCTAAAACTGTCTTGCCTTATTCTAACTGATGCCTTTGAAGAAATTAAGCAAAGCTTCCAGTTTAAATCATATTTTAAGCTCCATCACATGCTAATGAGTCAAGCCTCACACATTCATTCTATTTCTCCTTCAGAAAAAGAAAATCTCTTCTTCACATACTTACTGTAATTAATTAGTGGCAATTTTGTCTGCACCTCAAATAAAATACTAGGGCAGGCTTGGGGCTTTTTTTGGACTCCAGATACAAAGCTGTATATCAAATCTCTCTTCTGGGCCTCAAAGGTACTGTGTATTGTGTTGTTTTAGGCCTCCGTCTGGATGGGCAGACAGCTTTGTCTGGCTGTACAGAAATCTGTGACGGTATTTTTAACACATCCAGTATTTACAGATTACATTGAGCATTTGTCTTTTCTGAATACTGTACACAAATGAGACACTTTACCTACTTATTCACAGAATTAACTAATTCTCCCTCTCCCTGCATAAGTATTCTAAGTCCTAACTTATCTACAACGAAGCCCACTTTCTTTATAAATGTCAACAGAAAATAAAAAATACCAGAGTACAAACCCACGTGTTTTTAAGTTATTATAAATACCTGTCTTCCAGAACTCCTCAGGGGAAGGTTGTCTGGAGACTGGTCTGAAGAGCATGCCTTTTTTTTCGTTCGTACCCTTCCAGTTGACATTGTATTATTAGATCTGCAATAGAAGGTAGGCAGTAGTTAAGAAAAAAAAAAAATTGAATTGCTTGACTTTGCAGAGCTGTCTAATCACCCAGCAGTACAGCCACTCATGACACTACTTTTATCAGAGTTACCTAGGTAAGAATCTGTTTAGCCTGACTATTAATTCAGGGAGAAAATGGGAATGAAGCATTACGGGAAAGGAACAACACTACTATTTTAAACTAAATTCGGAGTTAAGATTAGATCCTTGAGTACATCTTGACAGACTGTTCCAGATCAGCATACCCTGGATTTCAATAATCTGATTTGCATTACGTGAAGACCTGGACTGGAATTTGGGTTGGCAAAGGGAACAAACATCGGCTCATAATGCAAGCATTGAAATACCGCTCTAAGCAGCGCTCGTCCTGCTAAGTACTGATTTATTGGTAGCAAGAGATTTGTGCTGTAAAGCACTTTTCCCAAACAGCGTACTGAAGAGTACGTATTAAGACACCAGGTGAACGACCCATTCCAAGACTTGCATACCCTCCTATGAAAGTACATCAGAATTTGAAGTCTAAACTGTAGTTGCATTGCAATTATAGGTGATCAGAATATTACAAACTTTATTGTTAAGCATACTATAGGAGAAAAGGAAAGGTTTACACCACAGGAGAGCTCTGTAGCTGTCTCTGACTACAGCAGTGGTAACACGGAAAAGACCACAGTTTATCATGTAAGCTGGAAAGCATGGAACGTGAGAAAGTATGCCACAGAAATATGAAAGCATATTTAAAATGGTATTATCAAAGGCATTCTTTTCACAGGGAGTAAAACACAAATAAATAGAGCCTAGGGGAAGAATGAAATCTAAATGTGCTCCACCACATACAGAAAGGAAGCGGAAATAAAACCCTTATACTACAGCACTGCATCATGAATGTTATCTTGTTGTAGTAGGGATCAGTTTGTAATTTTTATTTTTTTTTATATATATATGAGACTTCTCAATTCTCACTGCTCCAGGTTGCATCTTCCTTGTTCAAGCTGACAGTGATGGATGTGGTAGCATTAGCAGAATTCCTGAATGAAGCTACAAGGTAACAGGAGGAGAGAATGGGCATTTTTACAAAGTTTCAAATGAAGCTGATGCAAATCAAGTAAATTAGTGCTTTATTCTCCTCTCAAGATAGAAGAAATTGATTTGGAAGGGGAAGGGAAATCACATGATGATATCCACATAAGTGAAAAATTAGTTCAGACAACCCAATACAAAAATTACTTTCTTTTTTTATGCAAACCGCCCCCCCCCCCATTACAACTAATTAGAGGGAGGAAAAAAGAATTCAGCCAATCTTTATTACCTAAAAAAAAAATCACTCCACCATAACTTACCACAATAAGGGGGTGGATGAGGTTGGAGAGTAGAGAAAGGAAAACCAACCAGTTGCATTTACATGAGATTTCCCTAAACTACTGTGTAACACCCCAGGGAACAGTGGCTTTTTTCCCCCGGAGCTTTCCTTCTGGATCACTGGCACAACAGTATCTATACCACCTTAGCTTCTGACGCTAGATAATCACTCCTACGTGTTGTTGCCTTTACAGTCGGAGGAGGCTATGGACTACCTTAGCACTGAGCGAGGCACCAGGCAACTCATTTTGATGACTACCAGGTGATCACAGTCTGCTGCTGCAAGGCCCTTTATCCAAGAAGGCAAGAGGACATGCAGCTGTTTCATTGCATATACAGGGATAGAAAAAGAAAAGCCAGCAGTTATCATTGACAAAGAAGCTTGGTAAAAATATTTAAGATTCAGAGAGGCTTCCCATTTTGAAGGGCAGAGGCCAGTCATAGGGAATCACATATTTTTTGCTATAAGCATTACAGGACAGGGAAGAGGGAGGTAGGGAGAAAGAGAGAAAGAAAAAGAGATCGGCTTGTGCACTTGCAGCCCAGAAAGCCAACCATATCCTGGTCTGCATCAAAAGCAGCGTGGCCAGCAGGGCGAGGGAGGTGACTCTGCCCCTCTGCTCCGCTCTGGTGAGACCCCACCTGGAGCCCTGTGTCCAGCTCTGGAGCCCTCAGCACAGGAAAGACATGGACCTGTTGGAGCGGGTCCAGAGGAGGCCACAAAAATGATCTGAGGGCTGCAGCACCCCTCCTATGAGAACAGGCTGAGGGAGTTGGGCTTGTTCAGCCTGGAGAGGAGAAGACTGCGGGGAGACCTGATTGCGGCCTTTCAGTACCTAAAGTGGGCCTATAGGAAAGATGGGGACAGACTTTTTAGCAGGGTCAGTTGCAATAGGACAAGGGGCAATGGTTTTAAACTAAAGGAGAGTTGATTTAAACTGGATACAAGAAAGAAATTTTTTACAATGAGGGCGGTGAAACATTGGAACAGGTTGCCCAGAGAAGTGGTAGATGCCCCATCCCTGGAAACATTCAAGGTCAGGTTGGACGGGGCTCTGAGCAACCTGATGTAGTTGAAGATGTCCCTGCTTATTGCAGGTGGGTTGGATGATATGACCTTTAATGGTCCCTTTCAACGCAAACCATTCTATGGTTCTATAACTGTAAGCAAGGCTATCACTTCCAGTTGTATGCCACTTTGTCCCCACTTCCCCTCCCAAAACAAACCACACCTCCCCCAAACCCCACAGCTTTTTAAAGAACAAGCAAACATTGCTTACTCCACTAAGCTTTATGTGACTCTATAAAAATTATCGTATTGCCTGAGAAAATAAGCCCTTTAAAATGAGAGAGAGAGAGAGAGAGGGAGGGAGGGAGGGAGGGAGGGAGAGAGAGAGATGCATAATGCGCTGTCACATTCTATAAGATTTCATCCGCCTGTAACGCGTGGCCTATATGGGAAAGCTTTGTGGGGTTTACCTGTATGGTTGACAGCAAGTTTG
>NW_009259588.1:5111596-5111849 GCF_000687185.1 Egretta garzetta
GGGGGGGGGTGTCAGCGGCGTTTCCGTGGCGTTTCACCGGGTGCGTTTGAGCAGGCTTCGCTCCGGGGAAAAAACCCCAAATGCAGCCGAGGCCGTCGGTAGCAAGAGTGTGCTCGATCGCGTTCGATCCAGCTGCGTTTGAATAGTCGCAAACCATGATCTCTTCAACTGTACTAAATTTTTGTTTGATTCTAGAAAGTAAGAGCCAGTTCCAAACTATTCATCGGCAGGGGGGATTTTTTCTCTCTTTTTT
>NW_009259588.1:5111965-5120279 GCF_000687185.1 Egretta garzetta
TGTCGGAGGAGGAATGGCTGCGCAAGTGGGAAATGGGCAACATCGGGTTTCACAAGGAGCAAGGGCATCCGTATGTGACTTCACTCTTCTGCCTAAGCCGTGGAAAGAAATGCTGTGGGATGGATGGCTTGACTCCTTCAAAAAACTCCTAACAGAAAATGACGCATTTATAAAAAAAAAAATTATTTTACACGGCCTGACAGTAAAATATTTTTGCGACCTGCATTTGTCAAAAAAAGGCAGAGAAAAGAAAGGATTGCATTGAATTTGGAACTTTTAAATCAGGCTTTAAGCTATAAAGCTTGGATAGCTTGCCTAAGAAACTTAAATTTTCTGACGCGGAAGCTCTGCGTTGCTGCTCATAAGTTACGCAACTGGGGCCTAAAGCAACGTGCGGAGGGCGTTGGAGCGGTTATTGTGCGCTGGGAGACAGGGACCTAAGAGACCAAACCTGATGATAGAGCCTTGCGATCAATGACACTTACATTTAGGACCTGTGTAAGTGATTTGATTGACAGAGAAGTTTGTTAACCATTCTGTTTAAGCCGTCTGTTGTGCCCCTCTTAGAGGTGGGTCGGTTGGTTGGTTTGCTTGAAAAGAAACAGAAAACAGAACAAAGAGAAATGTGTCCTTTTCTAACAGAAGTTAAATTTACTGTCTTTCGAAGCAAATGGGAAGTGAATATTTTTGTTCCGTGTTTGTATTTCTAATGGTATGAAGGAGGTTGAACTAAGAGTCTCTGTTCCGCCGTGGAGTTTGTGTCTTCCCTGGCCTAGTGCGTAGCACCTGGCTTTTAACGTGCCAGCGCGGAGGCTCGCAGTGGTAAGGAAAACACCTCTGTTCTCCTGCAGGCTCCTGCAGAAGTATCTGGATGTTCTTTTAAACGGCAGGAGTGGACTGAGGATATTTTTCCCGCTCTGTGGCAAAGCAGTAGAGATGAAATGGTAAAGCATGGATTATAAGAGCAAAAGTCTTATTTGATGTGGGGAGGGAGGGCGGGAGAAGGGGAATTCCCAACCTTGTGTTGGCCAATGGAAACGTGCCGCATCTCTGCTGGTAGGAAAGCAGCGTCACTGGAGGCTGAAGGGAGGAGGGAGTTTGGTTTCATTTGCTGGCGTTTTGTATAGCAGCACAAATGGGGTAGATAAGGACTCACCCGAAAGTCCCCCTCATGGCCCCAGGGTCAGCTTGGGGAATGCTGAGTTTGTGATGGACAGAGTGACTGAAGCTGTGCCCTTACCGCTGCTTCTTTTGGTGGCAGTGACAGCTTAAATTGCCTGCAATGAGGCCGGTTGTGCCAGAGCACGTTTTCACGGGACCATGTGGCACGTTACACTAGGAACTTAAGTGATTTGGGCTAAATATAACCTCCTCTTTTTAAAATTTATTATTTTACTTTTTTGGCTGGGTTATATTTATAATTTGGGGCTGTGTAAGCCAGTCTTTTTTTTTTTTTTTTTTCCTTGGAGGGAGGGCACACAAACCAAAAAACCCTGACTGAACTGCATCCTCAGGGGATTGGGTTAGTCCCAGTTACCAGGTTTTATCACGGTAACTCTACTTACTAGGCTGACTGCAGGCTCTGGCACATGTTGCCGTTGCGCTGAGCTGCAGCAGTGAAGAGGTTACCACACCCTGCTGCCTTCGTCGGCGCCGAACCGAGCCGCAGAGGCAGCCGGGTGGGCAGCGTGCCTCAGCCGCTGCAGTTCAGAGCAGAACATAATTCTATAATCCAAAATGGACAGTTTCTCTGTGTAATCACTGTTGCTTTCACTGAGTTCACAGAAATAAATGAATAATCTAAATAAAGCCTGGATGTCCTCATCAACTGTATGCTGAGAGGTGCTAATGTAAGCTCAGATCATGGAGGGGAGGTGCATAATAAAACGTGAACGCACCAGAAAGTCAGGATTAGACATACCAGTGCATCCTAAAACCAGGCTTTCCCTAATGAATAAATGCTGCGTGGGAGATACATGTCTGGTAATGGCCCAACCTGCAAGGCCTCACGTAAACTTGGGACCTCTCTGCTGTGTGCAGGCTGGCGGACATGGGACATAGCGTTGTCGGTGTGGAAGTCAGCGAGCAAGCACTGAAGGAATTTTTTGCCGAGCACAGCCTGCCTTATTGTGAGGAGCCAGTCCCAGAGATTCCAGGAGCAAAAAAGTTGCAGGTATGTTTCCTGCATTGTCAAACGATCTGGTGTGGTTAATCACGTAATGCAGGTGTAACTGAGCAAACGGGTCGTTCTGCTTTTATGCCTCTGTCATACTGGTAATCCTTCACCTCTCCTGAAGAGGTCTGAAAGGACGCTCTGAGTTGTAATTCTGGACTGAGAAGTTCTTCTTTTGAGTTTATTACTTTGGTCTTCTTTTCTTATGACATTGAAGCACCTGAATGTAAAGTAAATGTGTTTTAAAGTAAAGTAAAAAGTAAAGTAAATGTGTTTTAACAATCAGACGGTTGCATGCCTTGACAGATCAGAACCTCCCTGGAGAGGATCAAGGGAGGTGCCTCAGTAAAGAAAAACCAAAAATGTTTCTCACAGTTTTTTTCCCATTACATCTAAGTGTATATTTTAACATTGTGTGTGTTTCTTTTGAGGTATAAAGTATAAATACACACTTGCATGTGTATATTTAAAGTTAGCTTGCTGATAAGTATTCTTTCCTTTGCTTTTTATTACAGAGTACCTCTGGGAACATTTCCCTCTACTGCTGCAGTGTTTATGATTTGTCCAGGTAGGAATATATAGTGTGGTTTACAAATCTGTATAGTCAAACATGTATTAATATTGTCATAATACTGTCTTATTATTTTATTTGAATCGGCCATAAGGATTTGGGACAGGTCCTCTCAAGAAGACTCTTAGGAACTTGTATGAGAAATGTGAATAGCCAATCTCTGACAAAAACTCTGTTGTTGACCATTAGATAAAGATGCTGACTAAATATCTTTAAATGGGCTTCTTGTTGTAAGCCATTCTGTGAAAGTTATAGAAAAACATGTTTGCTTTTACAGTAAAAACAAATTATCTTTAATATTACTGATAGATTCTATGAAGCAAAAGCCTAGCACAATCCTTTAGTCAGAATAGCTTAGTAAAAGTAAAGAGAATATACCCAGAGGTGTCATCTTAGACAGCTTTTCCTTTAACTAAGTACCAAATATTTTTTTTCCCCAAGCTATCGATTAACATATGCATAGTTAAGCTGTTCCCATTGATTATATGTCCCATGCTTTACTTAACGTACTTTTCTCGGTGGGCTTAAAGTACATTACATCACTCCAGTGTATGTGACTACATAATATATTGTCAAACACGGACTCTGCAAGTGTCTTGCAAAACACAGCTCGACTTAACTAATGTCATCTGAAGGGGTTTTAGTGCTAAAACGTCCTTATTTCTTAGTTAAAAGACACAACAGAAAAATGCAAAATACTTCAATACAGTCTGCACTACTGACTCCGGAAAAATGTTTCAACCCATTGTGCTCTGTGGCCTCAAGCATTCTTCTCAGATTTTGTGGTGGCTTTGCACCTGACCACCTGCTCAGGTCTCACTGAAGCCATCAGCTAGCATATCCAGGAGCAAAAAGAATGTCTGAGGCAGTGGTAGACTGAGGCAAGCAGCAGCAGTGTAACTTAGCTTTTCTAACATTAAACAAATTGCAAGCTGAAGCTAACTGTCCTGGGCATGTAGCTAGGAGTTGAGGTGTCTAAAATTGTTGGTGTGCTGCGTTCAGTGACATTAAAGCAACGAGGCACCTTCCTTAACCCATGTTTGAAATCACATGTGGTTTTACACGGTGGCCAAGAACTATTGACGTGCTGAGAGCATGTTAGTGCTGCCTCAAGGGTCACGGCAGGGTATGATTGCCAAAACCCCAGACTTGTAGCCCAAATGTGTTTAAGCTACTTTCCTTCCTCCCCGCCTTCTCTGAGCAGCCCATAATGATGGGGAAATGGTGAGCAATTCCACCAACTCTTTGCTATCACAGCAGGGCCGTATGTGAGGCGGGGTTTCTTGGGAGTCAGATCATCCAGTTTGGGATCATGGAAATGCTGGACCATAACAAAAAGGTAGTGGGGAATCTGCGCAGTTAGCTGGAGAATCCTTGTGACTTCACAGAAGTATCCTAGTAAAGATGAAGGCGCTTTTTTAGTATTTTTAAGTCTTTTCCTCATCTCCCTATAGCTCAATAGTTGGCAAGTTTGATGGGTTTTGGGACAGAGGAGCTCTAGTAGCTGTGAATCCATGCGACAGACAACGGTTAGTAAATTTGCTTTGTTATTTTCTTTTCTCTAATGTATGCAGTGACACATGTTTTTCCTCCTGCCACTTGTCAGTGGCAGTCCTCTTTCATTTAAAGGAGTAACCGACACGAGTTCTTCTCTACCGCAAGCATCAGCTGCAGTCGCAGAGCGCTGTACTCTAGATTTGTGAGCTTCCTTCAGGAAGCCACCCGGCCTCTTGGTGGGAAAATATGTGGTTTGTTGCAAGCCAGCAGAAGCAGAGCTGCAAGTCTCATCTGAATTTTATTATTTCCTTTTCACCCCATCTGCTTCTCCTCTCTTTGTTCTTTTCCCCTCACTTCCCTTTATTCCAATTTTTTGTTCTTGCCTATAGCCAACCCAAATGTAGTTTGACCCTACCCCAGGATTTTTTAATTAGATACATAATCTTGAATGCACAATAATTTTAAAAGATGAGCACTGTATTGTGTACTGTATTCTAGACTATGGCAGATGAATACTACGTTTTGTCTGTTAGTTTTGAGATGAATATGCACAAAAAGATAAATGCTTGTTTATGACGAGTAAGCAGTGACCTTTGAGGTGTTTCATGCGTAGCATGAATTTCATGCTCATGAAATTCAAGCTAAGCTTTGCTTAGTTTCTGTGAAGTTCAGTTCAAGTTGTCTTTGCATAGAAATATGTTACCTCTGTTGTTGTTGAATATTTTGAATGCTGTGCTTGAAAGTTTGTACAGTTCCAAAGTAACGAAGTATACCTTTCTCCTTGTAGCTATGCCAGTTTGATGATCACTCTAATGGCAAAAAATTCTTCTTATCTCCTCGTTACAGTTTCATATGATCCAAACAAACACAAAGGTGAGAACTTTGCACTGTTCATGTTTTGATTTTGCATGCTTTAATACAAATTGTGTATAGATGTGGTATCTTCCCCAGGTTTTTTATCAGCATGGCTTTGTCAACTGATCACTCCAATCCAACTGCGTGTTAAAAATTTTAGATGTTGCTCAAGCTTGAGACTATATTTGCTTTTTCTCTAGCATTCAGACATGCTAGGGTAAGTGGAGGACAGACATGGTATATTAAGAAAGAAATGAAACTGGAAGTGTGGCTGTGACAAGGAAGCTGGAAGAGTGAATGCTTAGAGTAACACCCTGTCTGGCCTAGGGAGCTTGAAGCACTCCCAAGAACATTGGCTTCACTCTGTTTACCCAATACTTGCAACCCAACGTGTTGCCCATCTTGTGCTTCTTTCTCTCAGCCACTACCATGGTCTGAATATGCTTGGAAGACGTGAAATTCTGTAAAATCATCAAGTATTTTTTCCTTTTATAACTTTTATTACATACTGAAGTCTGAGAGGCATTTAAAAAGGTTTTTTTTAAATTATTAACTCTCAAAAGAAAGAGATTTCTTGCTGCTTTTGGGCTCTAACATAATTATCCCTGAAAAAAATAGGTCTTGTTATCATTAGCAACAATAGTTTAATTCATTGTTCTCCCCCTCACATTATTAAGCTTTTAGCGTTATTTATGCCATTGTAGTATAAAGAAGTTGTTGGCTGGATTCAGACAGTGCACGGAGAGCGGTTGTATCTATGGCACGTTCATGACTTCTGACAACGTGGCTGCCCTGGCTGCAGCCTGGAGATGATGCAGCAGCAACACTTGAAGCTGTTTGGTGGCCCACCAAAGTGCCACGAGTTCTTGGATATGGTGTTTTCTGGTCCCTGGAGATGGTGCTAGACACTGGGGCCCGATGGCGGGCCAGATGCTGCAAGTGACAGGGCTGCTGCGCAGCTCTCTGGCTGCAGTGTAAATGTTTGTTTCCTTCCCGTGTCTTCTCTCTCATGCGCCTCACCCATTTTCTTTCAGGCCCACCATTTTATGTTCCTGAATCTGAAATTAAAGGCTTGTTTGGTAAGTGATATTTCAGCAGACACCTAGGAGTTTTTTCCAAAATGCATCAACGTGTTTATATGCTTCTACCTCACCCTGTGACAAGCGATAGAGAGTAATTTGCTTCTTATCTAAGGGGTGGAGTCATGGAAAAATAACAGAAAATAAATACCATTTAGCCATAGGGATTTCGCTGTCAAGGAAAATTCTTAGCTTCTCAAAAGATGCAAAGAAGACCCAAGAGACAGATACTGTCTCTTTCCTCCCCTTGGCATCTTTTCATTGTCCCAGGATTCATACTGCACTCCATGATCTTGTAGCTGCAGTCTTAGACCAGTTTGAGCATTTTGTCTTTCTCTGCATCTCATCACCAGCTACCCTGGTTTTAATAGAAGGCCTCTGCATACCAGTTCTACAGGTTTCTGCTGTACTTTTGGAGCCAAAGAAGAAAAGTAACATGCCACACGAAAAAGATGCTAAATGTACAACTCAAATCCATAAAAAAAAGGAAACTCAGAATTATGGTGGGAATTTAATTTTAAAAGTTCCTCCTGATATGCTTTGATATTGCACTTTTAAATTTACAACTTTCTGAGACCCCTACAGTGTCTGTAGGGGCAATGTACAGTGTCCATTGGCATGGACAGTTACATCCCAATGCAAAAGAGATGGATAAGTTTTTCCCAGTGCACTTGTGCCACTGTGTTAGGGACTGTGATTTCCATCTGTGGATAAGAATCCCCTCTGCAACAGTTTGCATTTTTCAGTGACTAATCATTTGGTAATTTGTTACTCTTTCCTCCTTTTCAGGCAACCACTGTGAAATTAAGTGTCTTCAAAAAGTGGATGACTTCTCAGACAGACACAGGCAGTGGGGACTAGATTATTTTCTGGAGGTGCTATATATACTAAAGTTTGTAGCTTGATTAAAATTAATGAAAAGAACTTACCTCCCATCTTGCTTTCATTTTTGTCTTGCCTTTTAAAATGTCACCTGTTTTGAGGCACTCTTAAAGCAGGCTTCAGCATACAGAAAAACGCCTGTGGAACATTTTTGTCCATTTTGCTTACCAAAGTAAGGCCTCTCCCACAATAACCGCCTTCACTGTCTTGAGATGCATGTGGCTTTTCTTATAAACTCCATGCACTAACAGGCATTTTTAAAGTACATCTATTTCTTCCAGATCAATTCAAATCATCAGAGCTGGGAAAAAGAAATGTTCCTGTTCCTTTTTGGCTGTTGCCAGTTGGTGCTATCTTCACTGGCGCTCTGCAGGTCGGCCTCATCGGCTTGCAGCCCTGGGAGCAATGGCAGCTGCTGTTCAAATATTGTTTTCTGCGACGCTGGCCTTGCGCCAGGCCGGGGCAGCTGGGCAGGAGAGGTGGGAAGCTGGCGCGAGTCACTTCTCTCCGTCATGATTACAAGTCAAGTGACGAGCTGGCTGAGAGCGGGCAGGAACGCTCGGCAGCAGCTGCCAAGGGGGAACAATCGTCAAGCAGGAAAGAGAAGGAAGCAAACCGGATGACAATAAAGGAGAGAGCAGGGGGAGAAAATGTCCCTGCGGTTGCTCCTGAGCATGCTGCTCCCTCCCTTAAGGGCACGGCTACGAGCGGGCAAACTGGCACAGGGCTTGTAGGTTGAGAGTGTTCGAAGCAAACCTGCGGAGCTGCTGCGTGCTCTCACCTGAAGGCAAACCTTCCTTTGCAGGTCTTTTATCACTCCCGTAGGGATGCTGCTGCCATTTTTAAAAGTGACAAAATTTGAGGCGCTCAAACCCCTTTCTTGCCCTGGCCTCTCCTCAGCAGCTTATTTTAAAAAACGCTGGAAAGATATGATGGCAACTTTGCCTATTATAATGCACCAAGGCCAGCAGACGACTGAAAGCTATGGGGGCTTTTTAAAGTGCCGTAGTCCTAGAGTTGCAAGCAGGGGCTGGCGATTTTAACACAGCGATCCCCACGCTACAGCCCCTCGCACTTTGAGGCCGGGGCTGACAGAGAGAAGGAGGGATGCAGCCGGGGAACCAGCGGGGCTGCTGTTTTCGTGCGTTTTTCACTTCTGGACAGTACTGCCGCTGCCGGGTTAAAGCACCTCCTTCTTGGTGCTTTAACGGGGAGGGCGGCCCGGGGCCGCAACGCGCCCGCAGGGGGAGCCCGGCC
>NW_009259588.1:5120645-5129469 GCF_000687185.1 Egretta garzetta
TGGGGGGCTGGGGGTCGCTGGTCAACCCCACCGGGGTGGCGGCCTGCAGGAGGTCGGGGCGTCTGGTGGTGGCACACGATGGCAAGAAGAGGATCCACGTCTTTGGGCCCAATGGATCCTGCCTGCAGCGGTTCGGGGAGCGGGGGGACGCGGGCAACGATATCAAGTACCCGCTTGATGTGACAGTCACGTCGGACGGGCACGTGGTGGTTACTGATGGCGGGGACCGCTCTGTGAAGGCCTTTGATTTTGAGGGAAGGGGGGTCCTGGCTGTCCGGGAAAGCTTCTGTTTGCCCTGGGGCTTGGATGCCACCCCGGAGAGTGAAGTAATCCTGACTGACTCGGAGGCAGGTGCTCTCTACCGCTTGACGGCCGACTTCAAGAAGGGGAAATTAAAGAAGTGTCAGATGATCCGATCTCAGCTCATCAGCCCAAGAGGGGTTGCAGTCTCCCAGACCTCGGGTGCTATCGTGGTAATAGAGCACCTGAAAGCTCAAGGACCGAACAACAGCAGCACCCGAGTGAAGATATTCAGTGCAGAGATGGATCTCATTGGCCAGATGGATAGCTTTGGTCTGAACCTCGTTTTTCCCTCTAAAATATATACTACAGCCGTGGCTTTTGACAAAGAGGGCCGCGTTATAGTAACGGATGTCTGTAGCCAAGCAGTAATATGCTTGGGGAAACGTGAGGAGTTTCCCATCTTTAACCCTCTAATTAGCCACGGGCTTTCGTATCCCGTAGGACTGACTTACATGGCAAACAATTCCCTCGTCGTTCTAGACAGCGGTGATCATTCAATAAAAATATATAGCTCCACCTGAATGGGTTTAGATGCCGACTGCTGTAGGTTCAAGCCGCTTTTGGCCGTAAAGCAAGCAAAATTCTGGCGTTAGTAGGTGTGTAGGGAGGAGGCATTTTCTGGGCTTTTAAGTGAAATTGCCCTCTTTGACTGACATGCTGTGCTTCCTGCAAAACTTACATCGAATGTCTTGCCTACCCATGGGAGAAGAACTGGCAGTTGCAGGCCGTAGTCAACAATGAATCAACTAAACAAATAATTTGGTGTTCTAAAACTACTCCATACCTTGACAACCAAATTTTTTTGGTACTTTTTGGCAAATAACATTTGGAGTGGAGTAATCAAAGACCGGGACCTGGGAGAGAAAGTGATGCATCCTTGGTTTATGTTTCCCAGCACCAAGTTTTCATTATTCTTCCCTAAGCATAGCTACACTCATGAAAGTGACAGAGTGGTTTCTGTTTCCAGGATTTCTGTGCAAGAAGGGAGATTGGCTTGACAAAATGGTAGGAGAAATGGAAGCTTCAGCTCAGATCCAGCTAAGATCGTCATGATGGAGGAGCTACCGCTGATTAGTGAGTTAACGTGAATTGATGCTCAAAGCCTATTTTTTCCATACCAGGGAAACGCACTTCTGGGATCGCTCTTCTCTGTACTAGCTTATTCCCACCTTTATCAGTGTTGTACTGGAGCACTTGGTCTTCCTGTATAATGCACAAGTCTGTGTCTTTACCTAGAGATAATTTGGTGTGTGGTTACCAGCATGAGCAGCTTTCCCTAAAAAGCCCCTTGAAGTATTTGCATTTAGACCACAAATACTTCTGCATATATGCACTTGAGATGGCTGTGCTGCTAGCACAGCTACGCTTGGGAGGTTGCCAATGCTGCCTGTCTTGCCATTAATGTGGTATTTTTGTGCCCCAAACTCCTAAGATTCAGCTGAAAATTGAATGTTGGTGAGAAGTAATAGAGAAAGGGGGACATAAGCCTCATTTTTTTCCTAGCTTCCAAATGAGGTTTTTTGATTGTGAATATACAGCAGGTTTACTCCAGTTTATATTTCCTTGAAAAGTTTCACTGTGGAGACCAGTTCTGTTGCCTTATTGCATGGTGAAAATTAATGTATATCTGAATTATTCTGAGAGGATTTAACCTCTTTATTTATTAGAAGTCACTGCTGCATTTTTAGACGTTTACCTGCTGCTAAAGTAATCATTTAGGCGGTTCACCATTAAAAGGAAGTTAGATACAAAGGTAAGCATTATCTGAGGTAGAGAAGAGTAGGTTAAAATGGTATAAAACTTTTGGGGTCATTTCTTTGATTTAGTCACTGAAATAATGAATATTAACTATCATAATTTGAAATTCACAGGCGATTTTTCTGTCAGTAAATTTTTAATCTGGCTTTTGGTCTGACTTTAGGGCATTTAATAACTGGATGTGTTGCTGCACCAGTGATTTACCAAATGCTTACTTTGAACTGGAGCAGTTTTAGCCCTGTAATTCAGACAAGTTATTAATCTGTATTATGTTAACATTTATCTAAACAAAACAAATTATTAAATGCAGCTGTTTGTAAAGGTTAATTGAACAGTGACCTGCCACTAAACTGTGATTTGCTTACTCCTATATTGAATAATTTAGTGAAAACTCATGTCTTTTTATCGTGGGCTTCTCTGTTACAATCCAATTTCTCTGTTCTATTTGCCCTGTAAATGGTTTCTTTTTTTATTTGGAGAAAGCCTGCTAAAGTTGCTGTAGGGTCATTTTTTACTATTGAAAAATGTATGGACCTGCACATGTGGTCTTTTCCAGCCTTCTCTACTGTGAGGCCACACAGTACGTGTGTAGCCTTTGGTAGGACCAGAAATACTCCTTGGCTGTTCTGCAAGAGGAGGTGTATGGCCCTGAGCAGGAGCCCTCTTGAGGGGTCAGGAAGGAAATTTACTCAGAGAAGCAGCCCCCCTGGATTATATATTCCTTTCTAGGTGTCAAGGAGAAGTCTGTCTCTGAGGGATATAAAAACAACTAGGTAGTACTTCCTTCGGGGACCTGCTGTGTTTCACAATGCAATGCAATACCATCAATGCTGTATTCATACATAATTAATAGTTTATCACAATAGCACTTGTGGGACCTGGACCCTTCCTCTGAACCGTGGACTGTGAGCTTTCATCTTCTCAAAACTCTGTGTGCACCAGGAGCTTGTTTTTGCTACTGAGCTCACGGATGGGCAAATTTTCTAGCGCCTACTGCCATGTAGGCAACTTTCCAGCAGCTGAAATGCTGATTTTTAAGTATTTGACTCATGCTGTTTAAAAATCCACAAAACCTCCCATTGTTGCCCATTCTGCTCCTATCTCCTTTGGTATGTGACTAGAAAGCACTTGATGTTTGGGTTTGTAACCAAAATAAACCCTGTGCCTTTATTTTATCTAGTTTGCTGTGTGCCATCTCCTGCAGTCTCTGTTTTACCTACTGCAAAACACATCTGGACTTTTTCTGTGAGTGATGCAGCTGTTTTCCTTTTGCTGTAAGCTTGGTGCTTAGCATTGTACAACACTGCATCAAAGAAACCATTACATTCTGTCTTAATTCATTTGATGCAGGTGCCTAAATTGAGAAGCCATAAAGAACTGTATAAAACCACTAATTAAAAATCCTGAGTTCTTCAGCGTGTAAGGGAAAATGCAGCAGTAAACCTGAAATCTTTTTTTTGTCACACAAGGGAATTGAAGAGGTAATGGGAGACAGAGATGCACCAATATGCTGATAACAAACTAAAAAGCCTTTGACGTTTTTACTTACTCTCGCCTCTTCCTTTATGCATATATGCACATTTCCCCTATAGCTACTGTAGATATCCGTTGCCTTCAGGATGATACCTTAATTCCATCTGCTTTTCAAAGGCCCGGGGGACATGTACTGCTCCTATCCATCTGTGAATCTGTTGCAGCGTAGTCACAGAATTCAGCAGATCAAAAACTTGGGTTCTGAGAGAGGGATGGCAAAGGGTAAGGGGCACCTACAACCAGGTTGGTGATGCTTTTGGGGTCTGACTGGGTACCTCAAAATGGGGATAGCTAGATGTGTGCTTACCCTTGGAAAAGAGCGCTGGCCATTTCATCTAGAATGCAACAAGGCGACTCAGTCTAGTCACCTCAGTGATGAGTACCGTTGCATTTATTAAAAAAAAAAAAACAAACCTAAACTAAAACGTTGCATAACCCTCTGCATGTCAAGCTTTAACAATCTGGATTAAACCCAAACAAACACAATGGACAATATTCCCCTAATGTCATCTCTTCAGCCCCTGCTATAGATTGGTGCGTTCGTTGTGCACACACACACACTGCAGTTCCTATTTGGTTTATTTTTAAGCACTGATCTCAGGTTGCTGTGATTGCATATAAATATACCAGGGTATGTTTACAGTGTTTAGGAGAAAAGGAGGCAGGGGAGTTTCAGAAATGAGTATTGATATTGTGTCCTGTAACATACATATTTTTTGTTTTGCTTGTGAACAAAATAATTTTAGATGAAGAATATAATTGATTTTTCAGATTGATGAATAAAAAGAAGAAAGAAATACAGAACAGGTAAAATTTACTTAATTGTGGCCATAGTCCGTTCCGTCCAGTCACATTGCTGTGCAGATCAGTTTGATGTTTATATTTTCACAAAGTGTGGATGTAACACCACCATGGCATTTTTTTTAACGTGGACTGATTTCAGGTGAAGAGGGGACCTCCTGTAATGTCCAGCCCCCAAACCACCAGGAGTTTTATAGAGCAGGGTCCATCAAAATGATGGCCTTGAATACAGGAGGCCTTTCCTTTCTGTAAGGGTTAACAGAGGTCAAAAAGCAGCTTTCTCCCCTGGGACCATGGGTTATGGTGCTGTTGCACACTGCACAGGAGGAATTTGCCTTCATTTCTTTCTCTACAATGTTTGGGGTTTTTTTTCTGACTCTTCTCAGAGGCCCATCCTTATAGTTTACAAGTCACCTGGGAGTCACAGCTTGCCTCCACAGGAGTGCAATCTAACTAAAGCAAAACCACACAGATTTTGCAAAATGAGTTCTAAACCTCACACTTCATTCAGACGTCTTGGGAGAAGTGACAGATCATTCAGAAAGCAGCAAGCACCGGAGGCCTAGCCCCTGTGTTTAAATTTACTGATAAGAGGATTTTCTCCCCTCCTTACCTTCAGTTCCCCTGTAAGTACACCAGAAGCCTCTGTATAGAATTCGCTGTCCTACTCTAGAAAGGTCTGGTGGGAAATGACTCGTAAGAGATTGCCTTTTGTAACCTTGTTGGGTCTCTCATGCAATTTCTCGATTGGCCCTATGCAGCCCCAGCAATAGGTCTTTTGAGTTGCCAGCTCATCTGATGCAGCAGGCTTTCTTGCGTTTGGCCAGCTGCATCCAAAAGTGCTTCCATCTGAACAGAGGATCTTCCAGGTGGAATGTGTAGCTCCCAGCAACAGGGGGGGCTTTCTCCCAACCTCGCCTACTTGTTTTAACTTGATGTGAAGGCTGCAGAGCCAGCACGGAGGCTCAAGTGAGGCTCTGGAAACAAAGTAGAGATTACAATCTGAAATAGGTCTGTACAGAGTTTGAAATTGACGAAAGAATTCAAAATTTATCATGTCACATACGCAGTCACTGACTGTAAAGAGGAACAGACCAGGCAGACCTGAAATAATGCCCAACCATTGCCGGCAGAAGGTTGGCTCAGCCCCACTGGAGGTGAGCTGAGAACATGTACTGTCTGCTTGATTCCTCTTCAGTAAACCCTTTATACTACTGAATGCAACGGAGAAGTACTATCATTACCTGTATATAAAAATTCCAAATGTACAAAATATGTGAAATCTTTAAACTTAAAATACATTAAACCAAAGACCCACCCAGCATTTTTCCCTTTGCTGTGTACTGCTGTGGGTCATACACCAGTCCAGGGGGAAGGCCTGGAGAAGAGAAGGCTGTGGGGAGACCTGATTGCGGCTTTTCAGTACTTAAAGGGGGCCTATAGGAAAAATGGGGACAATCTTTTTTAGCAGGGCTGGCTGTGACAGGGCAAGGGGTAATGGCTTTAAACTAAAACAGGGTAGGTTTACGCTAGGTAAAAGGAAGAAATTTTTTACAATGAGGATTGTGAAACACTGGAGTGGGTTGCCCAGAGAGGCAGTGGAGGCCCCATCCCTGGAAACATTCAAGGCCAGGCTGGACGGGGCTCTGAGCAACCTGATCCAGTTGAAGATGTCCCTGCTCACTGTAGGGGGGGTTGGGCTAGATGAACTCTAAAGGTCCCTTCCAACCCTAAACATTTTATGATTCTATGAATACTTACCAGCTCTGTGCTTTTCCATCAAAGCAGGCATTGACCGTGCCTCCATTCCACATTATATTTTCAACTTCATTATCTAAATGTGCTAATAATATGTTTATATTTGATACTCTTACATAAACATCCAGGCTTTCTCTAGAGTGCTTCCTTAGTATAACCTGTCTGATTCTCCCAGACAGCTTCAAAGCTATCTAATACTGGTGAGGTTCTCGGTGAGCAGATGACGCATTGCACTTATGCCTTTTTTTCTCACTGCTGCTTTCCAAGAGATTTACAGATATTTTTGAACTTGCCGCTTCAACCTCTCTTTCAGGCAAACATGATACAAATGTCCTGGCCCTGCAGCTGCAGGCAGGAGGGCTGAGAATCAAGGGAAGCCTTTGGCAACCTTGAGACTAGATCTCAGACTTCCCATTACAAGGCTGGTGCCTTAATAAAGCAGGGAGAGTCTGTGTTTAATTATCCTCTTGTCTGGGAGTTGCCTTCCGGATTTTGGAAGAAGTTTTGACATTTTGCTGATGATCTTCTTGTTACTAATTCCTTTGGTGTTTCCTACAAATCATGGAAATGAATACTTTTCTAAACCACAATGTATTCCTAGATAATTGCTTCCAGTGTGCTCCACAAAGGTGCACTGTTTCAGCATTTTGAAATGCTCTGTAAGGAGGTGTACTGCTGTGAAGCCCCACTGCAGTGATCAGGTTCCTTATTTTATATTGAGGATAGAAAGGAGAAGAGAACGACTCTGAAAAGGAGAAAAAATTAATTAAAGGTGTCCCTAGCTTAAGCAGAGAGCAAACTCCACCAAGTCATAGCACAGAGCACGCCCATCGTTCCAGTAAAGGGAATGCATTCCTAAGAGGTGAAGCATTTCAGCCTGGAAAATAGACAAGACGATAAGGAGCAGCGCCTCTTGATTAGTATTGACCTCTGGCAGGGGAATAACCTACATTTGAACAGATTTCCCAGCTACAATTAGGCACTTTTCAGATGGTAATCCTTAGGAGAGCTATCTGTTACTTTCAGCTCTGTATTTGTAGCAAAAATCTGTGGGAAATGAAGATTTGGAGCAAACTAAGCATTTTAGGGAAGTATGCTCCCTATAATGAATAAATACATATATAGCATTTTTCTAAAGATCCCTTTTAACGTAGGCGAGTTTTGTTCTTTGGTCACAGGTGAGCACTATATGGGCAGTGAGTTGAGGTGAGAACAAATTCTGCCTTCGTGAAATATACTGGTGTTTTAAATCAGGAAAATAAATACTGCCAGTCAGAAGATTCCGCAAACCATTTAAAATACTCTAAATATGGTTATATGCTTTGTAATGAATAAAGGGGAGGCAATTTTAAGCAGGATATGGGGTTAGAGAGATAAAATTATAGCTGGGAAAATTAAAGAATTTATTTTGAGAAAACTGTGAGGATGTAAAAAAAAAAACCCAACAGTCCTTTATCAAAGCTTGCTTTTAAAATTTCTAATACAAAGATGATCTTGAAAGAAGTATCACACCTACATAATCACAAGAGGTAACTAATTTACTGGTTTTTGTTCCAAATGTATATAGATAAAAGGTAAAACCCATATGAAAGTATTAATGCTTGCTTAGCTTGATTTCCTGAATAACATGGACTATGGAATTTAACTGGTATTAACCAGTATTTAGTAACTACTGACCTGTATTGAAAGTAAGAAACAAAGAACAATTGTGTCTTTTACTATCGCAGACTAAGGAGCTAACATGAGAAGAAATGTAATGTCACTAAAGATGTGCTTTATAAGAAATCTATCAAAAAGAATCAGACAGATTGTCTTAAAAATTTATAATCTTCATATGAAAAGGATGTGCCTGGCCTCCCTTATTTGTCATTGTCCTTAATTAGGTAGGGAATAGGGCTCTTCAGTGAGTTCTGCACC
Source organism: Egretta garzetta (assembly GCF_000687185.1). Lineage (NCBI taxonomy): Eukaryota > Metazoa > Chordata > Aves > Pelecaniformes > Ardeidae > Egretta > Egretta garzetta. The sequence goes on from NW_009259588.1 coordinate 5,128,716, forward strand.
AACTTCTGCTCAACTTACAGCGTGATATTATGGAGCCAGAAATATTTCAAATACATCTATTAGTCTTTTTCTATTCTTATTTTTCCTTGAAGTGACTTGTTTGAGTTGAGGCTTGCTCTGTCATAAATAGTTTATCTGTGCAGTCATGAGTACTGCAAATGGAATTGTCCACATAAATAAACGCTGCAGGACTAGGCTTGAAGTCAGGTGGATTCAGGCTAGCGCAGAGGCCTGCCCTGGAGAAGTCTTTGCAACAGAGTTTATTATGACAATTTCTGGGAATGCTGCTTCGGTTGTTTTTTTTTTTTACATGCTGAAAGCCCTGCTCATGTTTAGAATATATTGTAACTAACTATGATTTTCTTTCAACATCAGAAATCTTGTGAAACAAATTTAATGTAATTGTTTAACTTTTCTTATTTATTTCTTTGTAACACACTGAACCCTTGCCTGGTTCCTAAGAGTCCATCAGACTAAGTGGATCAGTACAGCACCTCCCTTTTGGGACGTGCAGTTGCTCAGTAACCAGTAACGTGGGTCAAGACTTGCTCTGGACTGGCATCAGTGGAGACCTTACACCTGAACTGCTCTTGCAGATCCTGAAGAGAAGGTTGTTGGTCTTAGCCAACCATTTAGGAATGTTGTGATGTTTTCATTGTGATAGAGACTCACTATAGGTCCTAGGTCCCAAGAAGACTATGTGAAAGGATTTCTATGGTTGCAGGGTACTTAGCCACTTTTTGTTTCATTTCAG